>NC_137711.1:9194501-9309501 GCF_964034855.1 Anser brachyrhynchus
AAAAAAAAAAGGGGGCTGTTTCAGCCCCAGTTGTAAGTCTGCCTCCACCTCGGTCGCTCTCTGCGCGCACCTCACCAGCGGAGCACCGCGGGCAGGCGCCTTTCCCGCAGCCGACCCGGAGCCGCCTCAGCCGGGTGGCCTCGGGTAGGGCAGCGAGCGGCTGGCTGGGGGCGGCGGGGAGCTCCGGGAGCAGGGGGCGCAGCCGGGGCCGGGACCGGGGCCGGGACCGGGATTAGGACCCGGGATTAGGACCCGGGATTAGGACCGGGGTCGGGGCCAGGACCGCGGGTCGCCGTCCCCGGCTGGGCAGCCCCCCTCTCGACGCCCCCCCGCCCCCCGCGCCGCTCCGCGCCCTCAGCGGGCCGGGGGAGGGAGGAGCGGGGCGGGGGGCAGCGGCGGCCCTTCCCCGGGGGCTGCCCTCCCGCGGGGGGCGGAGCGGCGGGGCCCGGAGCCTCGGAGCGAGGGGCTGCGGGGCCGCCGCCGCCGCCCATGGAGCCCAACGGGACGGCGGCGGCGGGGGGCAACGGGACGGCGGGGGGCGGCGGGGGCGGCGGGGGAGGCCCCCCCGGGGGCGGAGGCCCCCTGCTCATCCCGTCGGCGTTCGGGACGGTGCTGTCGGTGATGTACGTGGCCGGGGTGGCGGGCAACGTGTACACGCTGGTGGTGATGTGCCACTCGGCGCGCTGCGCCGCCCCCATGTACAGCTCCATCGTCAGCCTGGCCCTGGCGGACCTGCTGTACCTCTCCACCATCCCCTTCATCGTCTGCACCTACCTGGCCCAGGACTGGTACTTCGGGGACCTGGGGTGCCGCATCCTGCTCAGCCTCGACCTGCTCACCATGCATGCCAGCATCTTCACCCTCACCCTCATGTGCACCGAGCGCTACCTGGCCGTCACCCGGCCCCTGGACACCCTGAAGAGGTCGCGGGGCTACCGCAAGGTGACGGCGGGCGCCGTCTGGTCGGTCTCGCTGCTGCTGACGCTGCCCATGATGCTGATGGTCACCCTGACCGAGGGGAGCAAGGCGGAGGGCAAGGTGAAGAGGATGTGTGCACCCACCTGGAGCGTGGACGCCTACCGGACCTACCTGACGGTGCTGTTCAGCACCAGCATCATGGCCCCGGGAATCATCATCGGCTTCCTCTACACACGCCTGGCCAGGACCTACCTGGAGTCTCAGAGGAACCCGCCCCACAAGGAAAAGAGCAGGAGGTCCCCCCGGCAGAAGGTCCTCATCATGATTTTCAGCATCGTGCTGGTCTTCTGGGCCTGCTTCCTGCCTTTCTGGATCTGGCAGCTGGTGCGACTCTACAGCAGCTCCCTGCAGCTCACCACCCAAACCCAAAAGTGCATTAACTACCTGGTGACCTGCCTGACCTACAGCAACAGCTGCATCAACCCCTTCCTCTACACCCTGCTCACCAAAAACTACCGGGAGTACCTGCGCAACCGGCACCGCAACTTCTACAGGTTCACCTCCTCCTTCCGCAAGAGGGGCTCCAACCTGCAGTGCTCCTGGGGACGCTCCATGTCCTCCAGCAACCAGTACGACTACAGCTCGGAGGCCCTGGGCATGGCCACGCTGAAGGACAAGTGAGGAAGAGGAGGCTCTCTGGAGACATCAGGACCAGAAGAGCGTCTGGCCAAGGTAGGGCTTTGGGACCCTTTTGCCCTGCAGGGTCCTAAAAACTCATTTCTGGTGGTCGCTATAGTCCAGGACAAGAAGTTGTGTGACCCCAGGTACTGTGAGATGCTTTTCAGTTTTTTGGGGTTTAGGGCTGTCATGGGGAGTCCTGCCATCAGCGGGTGTGGATGAATCCTTCTGTGGTTTGGGTGCAGAAGATGAGGCAGATACTTTGTTCAGTTCTTCGGCAAACTCTTTTCAAGCTTTGCTGCACTTTGCTAAGCTTCAGCTCTGCACCGGTTCTTCTGTGTGATTTCTCAGTGCTGTCCTCCAGCTACGGCTGGACCAGATCCACAAAGGTCTGAAATTGTCCTGGGATTGCTTAACTTAGCTGCAAGCCCTGGGTTTGCCCTATATATTACTGTTACCGGTTCACAGTGTGCCTAAGGAGACCTTTAAGCCCCTTTTTCTATTTCCTGTTATATTATAATACACTACAGTTTGATCAAGCTCTAGTTCAGTTTGATCAAAGTATCTATTTTAAAATTCATTGCAGCAGCGCTGCAAACTCCGAGCATTTAAAAACCACGAGGTAAGCTGTCAGAAAACACTGGGTTATCTAAAAAGGCATGTCATATTTTAACTTTTCTACCCAAGATGATTTTAATCTGCCACTGATTTTAAGTTGGTCCCTTTCTCCACAGTCGACAGAGTTTGAAAAACTGAAAATTTATCTCGGAAAGGAAAAAAGAAAATTCTTATAATCCTGTCACTCACAGAGCTGAGGCTCTAAAAAAAATGACTGAGACCTGTAATGTGAGACTCATCATAAAAAGGACAAATTTAATCCTGGCAAATCTCACCAAAAGTATTTTGCCTTGATGTATTTTGCTCATTCTCTTCCCACTTAACATGTAGTGGTAAACCTCCACCATAGATGCTAGAGATGCCTGTAAACTATAAAACTTAAGTTCATAAAAGAAATTGTGATTAAAAAGTGGACCATTGTCAGGTTTCCCCTCCCACATTCTCTTCACCCACCCCGAGGGCTGCGTTTACCAGGGAGAGGCTGCTGCTCTCAGCTGTGCTCTAAGCAGCTCATTTAAGTAGGGATAAAGTTGTGTTCAAGCCATCTGCCCCAACTCTGGGGATAACTAAAGCGCAGCAAGAGTTGCATAAACTATTGTCAGCAGCTGGCAATGTCCAGGGACTTCTGAAACAACAGACAGCTGCTTCAGGAGCAGTCGTTTCCACTTTTTTATGGCATCCCCCTACACCGACCTGATTGAGAGGAGGAACTCAGCAGCCCTGCAGTGGTACTGGGTTTCTGTGTCCTTGGGTGATCCTCTCGTAGCATGTGCCAAGCTTTAGGGTACGTCTGTGCTCGAGCAGAGACACGAAGTGCCTACACAGCAGCCAAGGATGGGGCACAGAGAACACAGCACAGCCACATGCTGGATTTTATGCATAAAGGCAGAAAAATAACCCCTTCAGGGCACATGTTGGACAAAGACCAGGGAAATAGGTTCCTGTGCCCGAAGTCTGACATTCTTCTTATAGGTGCAATTTTTAGGGGGCTTTTTGGGAAGGGGCAATAAGGAACTCACCTTAGCATTGCTTACATTACTTTTCATCACAGGACTTTCTTCAAAATGCTTGCGACCCACTTTGTGGTGTTCCAGCATCGTGCAGACTGCCAAGCTGGGTGGTAGAAATGGATGTGACAGTGCCAGCTTCCTTACAAACGCGGGGGACTAAAACACAGCTCTTGCTGGGAACTGGCAGGGCAGAGTGGGCTTCAATAGTTGTAAAGAACTTTTCAGGAACTAATTCATTTCTTTTTATTATTAATTCTGAAGCCATTGTTCCTTTCCCTTTGCTTCCCATTTCCGAGGCTGGAAGTCACTCCCCTGTAAGAATAACACAGATAAGACTTAACTCCAAGGGCGGTGTGGGACGGCTGGAGCGCGTGCGTCATCCACAAGGTGTGCCGCGCTGTGCTGCTCACGGAGTGCAAGAAAAACCCACCCTGACCTGAAACAGTCCTGATGGGTCTTGATTTCCAGTGCTTAGCCTGAGGAGAAAGTCCTTGAAAGCCACTGTCCCACCCCAGCATTGCAAGGCGGCCGTAGGACGGATGGTTATCCCATATGAAATAGTATATATCTGTTACCAGGTATGTAGGGGAAGCAGATGATGGAAGAGCAGCGTAGGTGTCAAAAAGAGCATTGGGGAATACACTTCCTGCCTCAACAAACACGGGCTAAAACATGTAGTGCCAAACAGCCTAAAACTGTAGTTAGTAATGAGAAGGGGGAGCTGGAAGGGAGCTGTATTTGAAAAAAATAAAAGAAAAAAAGAAAAAAGAAGAGTGGGTTACATACACAGTCCTACCAGAGTGGATAGCCAACAGAAGGGTTTGGTTAGGGTGGGCTGCGCTCCACGAGCCATCCCCTGGCAGGCTCCTGCTGCCCTGCTGAGCAGCACGCGGGGTGCACACTTCGTGCCGTAGCATTGGAGCTGCCGACGCCAAAAGGCTGATGGAGGAGCACCCAAATGAAAGGCTAAGTATGAGGTATTTGTCACTGTCGGGTTTCTTGACCAGCTTCAGCCCATCCCGTCTCGGAGCCGCTCCCATCTCCTGTCAGGCTCTGATGAACCCTCGTGAGGTTCCTCTAAGGAGAGACCCAGTAAATTTGATGACACCCACAAAGCATGTCGTTTGGGCAGACGAGAGCCTATTTAATAAGCAAAACTGGCCAGCGATCAGAAGACACCGCTGTGTGTAATGAATGGCAGCCCTTTAGCAGCCCAGCATGCGGCATCCCCCCGCCTGCAGGAAGCGCCACGGAGCCGCAGCCCTTTGCAAATGCGACTCCTCGGCAGCCTCTCGTACTCCTGGGGAATCAGAGCTCAATTTAAAAGATAAATTTGTGTAAACAACATCTCTCTTATTGTCTCATCGGACCAGTTAAACTGCCAAAAGTCAGTAGCTTTGACCCACTTAATAAATATCCTGCAAGAGCAGATGCGTTAACTGAGTTCCTCTTGTCTGTGACTGTGGAAGCTTTGACAGTTCTCAGTGCGCTCACATGTTGGAAACAGGCATAAAGTCTTCATATATCTTTCTTTAACAACAAAACGGGGAAGTTAACTTTGGGATTGCTGCTGCCTGCCTGTAGCACAGAGCCTAGTCCAGGGCCGACACAACCTGTAAGCTCCCATACGGGGTAGCTCTGCCTGCTGCTCACCCAGAGTATTTTGGGGAGGACACGGGACTCTGAACTTGGGGCTTGGTGGGATCTCAGTTCATGAGCACAGAGTCAATGCAGGCGCAACGAAACTGCTGTAAAGCAGCCCAAGCTATTTTCTGTATGAGGCAGGAGCATTACCTGTCTTCGACACTAAAAAGGATGAGTCAGGGCTCCCAAAATCATGAGATGAAAAACACACCAGCTCTCCACAACCAGAGAGGTTACAAAGTCTTTTCATATGGAAATTGGGATAGTCGCATAACCAGAATCCAGATGATGGGGCTCTGGAAACTGCAAGCATCTTATTGTTTAGGTAAACCTGAAGCATCTCAGCTTGGGCTGAAATAACAGCAGGGAAGTCCATCGGGCTGTAACTAAGCAAAATGCGGTGAATTATTTTAAAACAATGTTGCTTTGGCTGTTCTCCTACATTCCAAGCAGGCAAGATGTGTGCGCCCTATGCAATTCTACTGCAGGTTTAGTGACATAGCTGGTCTCTAAACAGGAGATGGTAATTTTAGGAGAGATGACAGTATTTTTGTTGCTGGGGCAGAGGTTGTCACTGCAAAACTCCATACAGGCTTTACAGGAAAGAAAACAGGTTAATGACTAAAAAATCTTCTCCAACATCCCGTGGTGTTTAAATCTGTATGCCCCACTCTGTTTCCCCCCAGCTCATCAGAAAGAGCAGGCTGTGAAAGAAAAGCAGCTTCATCCTGAGTGCTCTTTCCTTCCTTTAATCTAAGGTAGTATCTACTGCAGCAACAGCAATTTTTCTGTTTTCACTTGAAAAAAGAAAAGGCAGGTCTTTTGTGGGACAAGTGAGAATACTTGTTTTCCCCATGCTCAGGAGAGTACATTTGAAGCTTACTGACTTTTTGCAGACTTCACCTTGTATCACACATCTTTGCTCATCTTCCTCCCCACTTTTTAACAAGACATTTGCAATAAACGCTTAAAAGCCCCACATTACAATTTAATTGTGTATGCAAGCAAATCATTAACATTTAAACTCCTATTTAGCAGTCATTTTTGGTGCCTGTTGTGTGATGGAATACCAGGAAAAGCAGTGGAGGTGATTTTATGAGCGCTTTGTACCTCCCACGGCACGCTGCCCAGTTATGTTAGCCCAGGAGATCAGGCAGGGTGACAAGGTTGCTCTGCTCAGAAGCAAATACAGAATCTGCTCCCCTGGCAGCATCAGAATAGAAAGTGCACGAACTTCATAACTGAGCCCGGCCCTTGAGCGGTGGAAGCAGATAACGCACATTTCAGAAACGCCGGTCAGCCCCGGAAATTTGGCCGTTGTGTTTTGGAGTCCCTCTGGTGGCAGGAGCAATCTTCCCTCCTGAGGTTCTCGGGAAGGAAATTTGCTTATTATTTCAGGTTTTAAAACATAGCGGTTGCACACAACCAGACTACATAACAGCACTTAATTTCTTTAAAATATAACGTTGCCACAACATCTCCTGAACAGAACAAGTCTGTTAGGCAGAGAAAACCCACTTCCAAGTGCTAACTTTGCTCTCCCACCTTTCTTCCTGTGCTGAACCTGGACGAACTTTATCCCCGTCATTTTGCACAGCAGCCTCGCTGGCAGCACCCACGGAAACACCCGGAGCTGGTGACTAACTACAGCTTAGCCCAGCTACAGATTGCTTTTGCCATATAATATTGGTTGCTGTTGTCAGTTTCAAGTTTTTCAGGGGAATTGGAGAGACTTGGATTTAATTGCTATGGCTTGGAAGAAATAAATTGCTTTGTCTTCAGAACTGTAGCAGCAGCTTCACAGAAAATAAGTACCCTTTAAAGTGATTATTATTACTGCTATACGAGCTTTTTTTGCCCTTGATGGGGAACGTACCTAAAGCACAGCGGAGGAAAAGGATGCATCAGCTGGGAGCAAAGCATCCGGGGGATTTGGGTGGCCCAGGGTGAGTTTTGTGAAGGCAGGGGAAGGAGCTCGATGCCAGCTCACTTCGCCAAACCTCTACGGTGCAACAGGCAGCTGTGGGACCCCTGAAATCAAAAGTTACTGAGGTGTATTAAAACCCTAACGGCGATGTATATCAAAAGCCCCACTCAGGAACCCAGGCAATGCAGAGTTTCTGGTGTGGTGTGTCACCCCTGGGGCAGCCTCACTGCAGCCTGTCGGGTTTTGGGTGCCCAGAACTGAGCTCTGTGATCTGCGGTCCCAGCTGGAGCCTTCCTGGCCCCGGAGAAAAGGATCCCAATGGGACACACCAAAACAAAACTGCTGCAATGTTTTCCTTCCTCCTGTCCCAACACAAGAAAAGAAACTATTTAAAGAGGAAAGGGGATAATGAATCCTGAAGAATTCTTCTGGCATTCGGGCTCTGCTTTTCTGATTTTCTTTGGAACTCACTTGTAATTTAATTTTTAATGTAAATTTTTGTAAACACTAGGAACCCTTCAAAAGTGAGAAGCGAGGTGAAGAGTTAAGCACTTGTTGAATTTATTAGGGAAGGCTGTACTTCACTATTGGGGAAGATCCCACCCAAGCTCTCCATCAAGATCTCTGGAGGGAAATCAGTAAATAACTTGGTGCAACAGCAAACCACTCCGCATAGCAGCCGTGCTTGGCAGAGGACACAATCCTAAGCCAAAATGGTGCTAATGGGGAAGAAGTAAGATCTGCTAAGTTTGTCTCAGTGTGGTTAGGCCAGGGTCTCTCTAAGATGTCGTCAGCCTTTCCTTGTGCACGCCCAATAGGATCTTGAGTTCAGCTGCTGAATTCTTAACTGAAAACAAATATGATTTCGTCCAAACAAAGCAAGGCAGATTCCTGAAACTAAATGTGGTGTGTCCATAAACACCGAGTTTTGGAGACAGTCACAGCTTCATGTATGTGCTCCTGCAAACCTCATCAGGGACTTCCATCAAATTCAGAACATTTGTACAGCTTTTAGTTTACCATATCGGCTTCAAATTTGAGAGCCACAGGGGTGGCTCGTGCAAGAAGCCCCGCAGGAAGAGGCACTACATAGCAATGCTTCTAACAAAACCCCACTGATTTCAACTGACTTCCTGCTTTTTCCCTCATAACTGATTGGTTTTTCTTTCATTTAGCACTGTAGAAGGGAATGTCTTAGAGGAATGACATTACTATGAAATCAGCTGGAGCCTGAGTTACCTCTCCCACCACATTTTGAAAGCTGCTTTTGCCGCTTGGTTCGGGAGCAGTAGCAGCACTGTGCAGGCAGCAGCGGCGGTTATCTGATCCTACTCGAGTGTGTGTCTTTATCTTCCTTCCCATCATCTGCCGGTGGGGACTCACAGGCCATTCATCCCGAAAGCTGTTGATAAGTAATCCAGGCAGGCTTGAAAGCAAGATAGCTAATAAAATCCAGAGGAGATTTACAGGGGTTGTCATGCTGCAGCCACCTATCGAGACAGCGTTTGACATCCGAGCTGAAGAGGGAGATTACTGTGAATGGGAGGAGGTGGGAAGTCCGGGCTTCTCTTTCAGATCCAGCATGGACTTGCTGCATGACCTCAGAGAAGTCACTTGCCCTTGTGCCGCTGCTCAGTTTGCCACCTAGAAAACAGCGATGCAATTTCCATGGTCTGCACGAGTGTCTTAAGACACCGCTAATGCGTGTGACATGTTTTGAGATCCTTGGTCTTAGGTACAAAAGTTAAAAGCTCTCCTTTTAGGAGTAACTCAGGATTCCAGTTAGCTATTAATGGTCAGATGGAGGAAATGTTTGTGTACCAGAAGAACTTCTCATCCATTTTTAGATTAATGGCAGCCAGTCAACAAAGATTATAATTTAGCCCCCAGCAATGGCAGCTGCGCTTGGCTGGCATCTCAGGGAGCACGGCTGAAATGGTTCCGATAAAAGCATCATCATTTCACTGCATCAATACCCTCTCTACAGCCTCTCCCCGGGTAAGAAACAATAGCAGGAGCTATGGTAAGGAAGCAAAAGCTTTCTTCTTTACCTCCCGGCAGCCTTTTTCCCCACATTGTTGGTTAGGAGCACTGGGGTTGGTGAAGGTAAGGGCAGCGCATCCCTCCCAGCCACAGCCCGTGCCGCGGCCTGCTCCAGGGCTGGATCCTGATGCAGAAGAGGCTGAACAGAGAGAACGATCCTGATTGCTAAACACAGCAGTGCTTCCCTGTCATTTTGTTCTTGGCATCCTTTTAGAGTGATTAAATCTGTCGAGGAACCTCCGCCTGCCTTAGGCACAGCACGAGTAATTCCCAACAACAGAAGCAGAGGAAATAGCAACCGACTAACTTTGCTTCTCTGCTTTCATTTGTCTGTTTGTTTTAATACAAACACGAGTTTATTATGGCAAGCATCTCCCTAATTTCAAAGTGCCGCTCTGTCTTTGCAGCAGCTTCTCTTAGGGAGGATGAGAAAGTGAAGCTCTGCAGCCTCTGGTGCCCGAAGTTATGGGTAAAGCTCTTTGCAGATCTGGGGGCCCACACTGGAGGGATGGGGACAGAGCAGGAGCAGCACTTGCCCTTATTCCTCCATCCATCCAAGTGAGTATTTTCTCTACCACACACTGTGCCCCCTGGGTACTCACTATCTATCTCTGTTATTCAGAAAAAAAAATATAAAACCTGCAAGAAGTCTTGGGTTTAGTTAGATAAAAGGTAAGAAAAACTTTTAAACCTGTAACTTCACAGCCTGGGAGAACCGCTTGTGTTCTCCTGCTCCCATCCTTAGCGCTCGTCATCCCAGAAGGCCCCCGGGTGTGGGGCAAAGGCTTCGTTACCTACAAAATGCAAAAATGAAATAGTTAATGTGCCGCACCAGATTACTCATTAATGAGATCAGAGAGGAATTGCTTTAGGCTGGCAGGAGGCTTAGGAGGCAATACTATGTCAGCTTCACACTACCTCCAGCGGTAAGGCTTTACACCCAGTGTGGAAATAGGGAGGGGGAAAGAGGTAGGCTGCCCTGAATGGGCTCGTGCCTCGCAGTTTCTTGAAATCTTACCTCCTGGCAGGTTTTTGGTGCAGAAAAGTACTTGATCCAACCTTGCAAATCCTCCTCTCTTCTCATCCCGTTTGCTGTGAGCATGAGGACAGCCGGTACAGGAGCCCCTGAACCCCGCTTTGCCCCCGTGGTGCAGGGTGAGGAGTTACAGCGGTGGCAGGGAAACAGGAGCGTGAAGTCCCCAGTGTTGTCAGGGCACAGAAAGAAGACCATTAGGTCAGACCTCAAAAAAAAAAAAAAAGCATCCAAAAAAGGCATCAAAGCTGCATCTTAATAGATGTTTTTGTCCTCCCTCATTCTTCAGTAAATGTTTAGCTTAGAGAGCTCTGAGGCTTGTGTTTCAAACTCTGCCTGTGGAGGGTCCATGTGTAATTACAGACTTCAGCCCAGGACCTACCTTAACGACTTTGCATTCCCGTCATTCTCCACAGGCTGAATCTTCTGCCCACACTGAACGAAGCTTTTACAGAAAGATCATGGATCAAATGTGACCGTTTAGTTTGTCTGTTCAGTGAAAATATGTTTGCTTTTAGCATGTTCCTGTCCTTGGTGTTCTTATTTTAATCTTCTGTTTTTCTTTGGTCTGTCTGCTCTGTCCTTTCTTTGTGCTATTTTTCCTTCTGGGCAACAAGTTGCAGTCTCTCCCAGGGACTCTGCTCCCATCCTCACTTTGCTCCACAGCAACAAACCCTGCCAGACCCTGAAACACCCAGGGAGAGTTTCGAGGCTTTGGGGGAAATTTTATACCTCTTGAATTTCAAATCTGTTGTTTCAGGTTGCCTGCAGAGAAAGCAGAAGTGTCTAGTGATTTCTACAACATAATCAGAAAGCGGGCATGTCGCTGCAAGCGTGATTGCTCTAAGCAAATCCTTCAACTCCAGCAGAGAAGTTACATCTGCATAGCTAGGAGCAGGATGTGACAACCATCTCCTTTAGAGTGGCTCCAGCTTAAACCTCTTTTGGCCCCTCGGTTGGGCTGGTCCATCTGTTTTTGCAGCCCTGGGGTTTTAAAGGGTTAAGCCTTTCTCATTTCTAGCTTTTTTTTTTTCTCTCCTCTCCAATCAAGCCCAAACCAATTGTTGCTTCTGCCGATCAGATTTACTGTCCACCCCCCAGCCTGTGAATCCAATACAACCGATGGGCCATGAAAAGAAGTGCTTACGAAACCACATCTTCAAATCTATTCTGAAAAATCATCTGTGAGAAGCTTCGATGCACTTGAGCTTGTTTAAATATCACTCAGAGCAGTAAACGTCTGAATTCATGATCCAACTTCTTTTACCCTACTGCAACTAGAACTATCTTTAAAATTTGTGCTCTCGGTTGATTTGGGCTTTACCTTCTGTTTTCTCCTTTCTGCTCTCTAAGTGATGCTGTGGCTTCCCTTCCAGAGATGCACGTCAGCCCCCAGGTGGCTCTGTAAAGCCTTCTGATGCAGAATAAAGAGCAAGGACCTTCCTGAGGGACACCAGAAACCTTTATATATTTGCTAGAATACCCTTGAAAATGTAGTACTGCAGATTTGGTCCATACTAACAATTTGTATAATGGTTCCTAAGTCTTGGAGCAACCACACACTTAAGGACTCAGCACGGAGTGTGGGTGGAGGCAGTTTTCCTCCCATTGCCTCTGAAACTGTTTTTTTTTTTTTCCTGTTTGGTTTTCAATTATTTGACTCACACTTTGTGGACTTCATTTCCTGGCACATTAACAGCTGGTGGTTAGAAAGCTGCAGTTGGCGAGGGCAGTATCTGGAATGGATAGTAATTACTCGCTGAGCTCATTATAATTGTTCAGTTATTGATTAATTTGGAAAGCCAAGCAGGGGGAATATTTGGTTAATTAAGAGCTCGTTTAATCACTGCTAAATTTATCCTTCCAAAACAGTGCTCACCTTACCTGGATTTGAAAGCCTTTGTTTACCAACACTGCTGGTGGGAAGCAGGAATACTCTCTATCCTTTGACTGAAGTTGATGGCACTTGCTCTTTGGCCTTTGGTGCAACGTTTTTGTTCCTTATTCCCCGCTAGGTCTGGCCCTTCCATGTTTTTCTTCGTGGGCATTGAGATCTCTCTGAAGCTGTTATCAATCTCTGATGAGATGGTGAATAAGACATGATTCACGTGCAAGCACTTCGGCACTTCTGGGACCAAATTCTCAGCCGAAGAAAAAAACTGCACAGGAGACAGAACAGCAAAGTGTGAGAACTTAATAGAGCCCAGTAAGCAAGAGCAAGAGAAAAGCTTTAGAGCCCTTGTCGTTTTTCTGTTGCTGCTGATCTAACACAGTTGCTGGGCACATGTTTCCCCTGTTTCAAGCTTTAGATAATTTAAGGCTTAGGAAGCAAGTTTATCACCCAGAGGATGCTTTCTGGAGCCTGGACAAACTTCCAGGGGCTCTGGGGAGTCTGCAAGGCAGTGCTCAAGACCAAGGAAAAAAAAAATCCTTTACAGCTTATTGTCATGTTTTTACTGGTGCGTGAAGAACGTCAAGTATCTGTATGAGAATCCAGGCAGGCTTGCAACTGAAAGGATTTTATTTGAAGACTTTTGGGGAGAGTTTTGAGGAAAGGACTGAAATATCGTTTGAATCAAGATGAGTACAACTTAAACAAGAAGCCCAAAGCAAAATAATTATATAAAACTATTAATCGTTCTAAGTTAAGTGCTTTAATCCTTTGTCCAAGATTAATTTAACACGATATCCTTCATGCACAGCATCAGTCGGGTGTAACTACCACCACAAATGCCCACAGGATTTGGCTGTCAGCTGGCACATGCTACCTGGGAGGGTATCCCTCCTCCCAGCATGCAAGACAATTGCAGACATTTAGAAAGGAGAAAAAACAAAAAGCCAAGCCTTGAAACCCTTGCTGACCACAGGCAGACTTATTTCCCCTTTGCACTTCCAAAGTCTCCAAGATTTACGGGCCTCTCCAATCCAGACTGTAAAAAAAAACACACACAAAATAAAGTGGATGAGTCTGTACTGAACCTCATCCTTCACAATATGACTCAGAACAAAGTAAACTTATTCCAATGTGTACTCCATAAAAAAAGAAAAAAATAAACCAGATCCTGTATCTCTGGAGACATACCCATCTTTTACAGCGGCATTTGTGAGCTGCTCCTTTGTGTTTTCCTCTTAGATTAAATGCTGCAAAGAGAATGCTTTTTCCAAGCAGACTCTGCAAGGTAAATTCTGCAAAGCAGACGAGCTGTCAGAGCAGGTTGACTGTAAAATCTGACAACCCTGACAGCCTCCTTGCAGCAGTGCAAAGCCATGTCATTTCTCCAGTTACCCGTGGTTACAAAATTGTTGAATGAAATGGAGTCCAAACCTGTCGAGGATCGTAGCTCTCAAACAGGCGGAACAAGTGATCTGGAATAATAATAATAGCCAAGCACGCTGCTCGGGCCCTAATTCAACGCTTTGCCAAACTGCTTCAAATTAACGGACCTTGCCCATTCAGAGCTTGGGCTGCTGAGGGGACAGGGAAGTTCCTGGGGGGATCTGGCTGACTTTTTATTTTCCTTCCTTGAGAAGGGACAGCCATAAAGCAGCTCTTCAAGTGTGCTATGATTCCACGCAGAGAAGTGTTATGGGATGTCCTCTGCCTGCCCCCCAGGGAAAAGTACCACGTTTTCAGCAGCCAGGTTCCCACCTGTGGGGCTGGGGCAGGGGCTGCTGGCCCCAGGAGCTGCCGGGCACAGGGGCTGCCCTCCTCAGATGTGCTCAGCCGGGGCCACCTCGTGATCCCGACCACGCTGCCAGACAGGGACGGATCCCCCAACACATATATAATCAAAGCAGTTCCCTAACTGAACTTTTTCCTAACTGTTCTTCCTGAAACTTTTGGCTTTAAAGTAGCGCTTTGTGCAAAACACATTTCTGCAAATTAGCTTAACAAGTTTCAGAGGAACTTTCAAGTTAGCACAAAAAAGAACAAAACCCACATGCCATTGTTTTAATCATTTGGACTTGCCTTTGCACTTTCTGGCCCTTCCTGCCGAGTGTCTCAGGTTTCTGCAGACATCTGCCACGATCAGCCACTGATCTCATTCCCTTACATTACCTGCTGGATTTGGGAGGTGCTGTGGTGGGAACAGGAGGACAGCAGTGCCATCGGGATCTTTTCTTCCTGTTAATTTTCCCTGCCAAAGTGTCATTCTGCAGCACACTAGGGCAACACGAGTTTTCTGCCTCTGCTGTCAGCCTCCTTCCCTTGCTGGTAGCCAGCAAGCCAAGAAACCAACATCTACAGGGTCCTGTTAGCAAAGGACAGCTGCAGAAACGCTGCAAACTGCTCTGAACTCTCAATCCTGTGTGAATCACCTCTAAAAACCTATTTCATTAGCTTCACCAGTTTTACCTTTCCCCAGTGTGTGTACAGGTGTGATATCAATCCCCACCAAGTGCCATTTGTTCAGACCAGCGCTGTTCAGCACTCACTGTCACCTGGATTTAGCGCTTGCTTTTCAGCACCTTCTCAGCAGTGGGAGGTTTCACCTTCACACAGCTCTGGACAAGGACACACTGAGTAAGGCTTCGCTGTCAGCTTCTTCTCCAAATGCCAAAGCCTTCTCCCTCCAGTCCACCCTCATCCTTTCTTTCAGTAGCAATCAGCATCCTACTGTCACCCCGACTGCTCCCAAGCCAAACCAGCACCCCATACACTTCCCATCACCTATAATGTCTTGTGGAGACCCACAAAAGAGCCCAAATATCATCTCCCATTCCCTTCCAGGGAGTCTTTTCTGCTGCCAGCACCTCCCTAGAGCCTCCCCACACCTGGGAGATGTCCCCCCCCCAATCCCAGCTGCAGACTCAACACCATCCAGCCCCCCCCCATACCCTGCGCCTCTTCCCAGGGTGGTCTCTGCCACCCACCTCGTGAGGGGCCGAGGGACACCAGGGCTTTCTTGGCTTCCTATATGGGAGTGCATGCAGTCAGTTCTTGTAAGCATCGCATTTTACTGCCTCCTCCCAACATAAACTGGACAAATTGATGGAGTCCTGGCCCCCAGGATAAACAGCGGCTCCGCTGTTTAGAGTAACTGTCTCCTGTGAGGAGAACCGCGCAGCTCCGTGGCCGTCCCTGCTGCTGGGTGCGGGAGGTGGCGGTGCCCCAGCAACACCAACACCACAAACGGGAGCAGTCTGCAAGGACGAGCAAGACTAGAAAGAGGCTGCGAGGTGAACTCAGGTGCCACAACAGCCGTCTCCAAATTACTGTGCAGAAAGAGGACTGGCGAGCTTCACCTGAGCCACTTCTAAAAATTTCTACCAAGGGCCGTTTAAGTTTGTGTCCAAATCCAGAGGTTGGCTTATGTTTGCAAGGTACCAGCATTGCAAAATTCGTATTTCAGATTAGTTTCAGCATTTTAGCTGTTTAGCAGTGTTGGAACCTCATGTGGCTAGGACCCATTCTTGGCTATTATAGCTAAAAGAATTTTCAAAATCAATATTTATGGCCAGGCCAGTACTTTTGAAAGAGACTCAGATTAGATAAGACCGCTCAGTCGCGCATTCTTTCCACACCTGCATTCTTCCCAATGAAATAGTAGTTCCCAGTTTCAAGACAGACAGCTTAGAGTTGGATTTCACTTGTTCTGGTACGACGACCGCTTGCGTGCTCCAGGACTAAAGCTGGCTCAGATGTACGCACGCAGTCCTCACCTCTCAGGGCCTTGAACACAACTGGAAAACGCTTGTCTCCTAAGTGATGGTCTTGTGCAGCCTTAGTTCTCAGATTGCATTCAGCAAGCAAGCCAGAGAGCTAAAATCTAAATTCCTTTCAAAGGATTTTGCAATACCTTCATTCTCCACTTTCTTGAAGTATCTTGCAGGGAAGGGGACAGCTGTACATCCTAGTGATCAATTTTAGATTAAAATGAAATGACGGTAGAGCAAGCGTATCACTTTCTATTTCCACCTTTGTCTTCTCCATGCCACAAAGGAGCCCTTGCGAGTGCCTAGGAAGTGGGGGTAGATGCCCCAAGGAAGCAGTGAGTGCAGCCCTAGGAGACAGGCTAAGAGCCAAGCTCAGTCTTCGCACCACCACACTCCCAGCCCCTGCATGTCCATCCATGGCTGGAAGGAAAGAAAACTGTGGATCATTGACACTGCTCAGCTGCTGGGCTGGGGAGAGGCAGACAATGACATTTACTTTTTCTATTAAGTTAATTGATCCACTTATTCATTCACTCCATTCCATTTGTTAATACCAAAGCTTTAGGGCTCAAAGCTCTTCTGTTTTTCCAGTTCCGTGAAATGGTTTAATTAGAGATATTACCGCTCCTTATAACCCTTGCCACGTTTGTAGCACTAATATATAAGCCCTTGTTTATAAATGTACTTACAATCACAGTTACAGTTATGTTTCCCACTTAGGGGAATCAGGTGAACAGCACAGCTGCTCTCAACACCTTGCCTCTGCCTTGCTCAGGATCCTGCAAGTCACAGGGACCACAAGACTGAAAAATTACGTTTGAGATGCTCAGGTCTAAACTACCTCCCCATAGGATTCAGCTATGGAAAGGTTTTGATTACTGCCCTTCTGTGCATGCTTAATGGCTAAAGTATTTCATTTAAGGAGAATGATTAGGAAGAGGACAAGTTTTAATTGCCTGCTCAAAAGTCTTGATACAAATCCTAGCTACAGAGTTGAAACGTGTTTAACTTCTCTTGGAAGTGATAATTTTTGCAGCACGCTGGCTTTCACTGACTCACAAGCCATCTGGAGGTGCTAAAAGCATTTAGCAAACAAAGTCAAGAGGTCTCAAGTTCCAGTTCTTGAGATGAAAATACCAAGGCTCAAAGGCAGCAGGCAGTCAGCTGTGAAGATGGAAGACTTCAAGGGTCTCACCATTAATAGATGTGACATGAGTGAGAGCCTTCATCACCACCCGGGCTGGGTGCTTTTAACTGGACACTCTTCAAGATGAGAACAGCATTCCTGAGAAATCCACATGCATTTATTCTGAGCCTGTGCTGAGGCAGAAAAATGAGATTCTACCTGCCTGCCTGCGGTCCGAACAGACAGAGATCTCCAACAACACGCGTATGAAACAAGAAAGGGAAGATGAGTAGGGAGAGGGCTGGGTTTGCAGTTACTGTGCAAGTACCTAATAGCAGAGTAGGACCTCCACGGACCATACTAGGGAGCAGGTGCATGTCCTCACACCTCGCCTGAAGGATTTCAAAATAAGTAAAATGTTGTCCTTTCTTACAGTACCACGAAAAAAAAAATCAAACTTTTTTTTTTAACTGGAGAGATAATGTTCATTTCTATGCAATTCATTTATGAATGTTTCAGTCTTCTTAGATTGTTTCTCATTTATAAATCTAAATCCTGCCTATACTGCTATACACAGATGTTACGCATGGAGGACACCACCACCTAAAAAAAAAACCCACAGCTGGTATATGCAGAGGAAAGTTTAATTCATTATTTTTAAATAGATGGATGAAACACAGCTTTCTTAACATACCAGATTCAAAATTCACTATTAATTAAAACAATATTGATGAGATAAATAGCCTAAGGTGTTAGGGAAGAGGTCCTGTTGAAAGGTTTATGAAGGGATTTAACAGCAAGAGCTTTGCTCCCTAAAAGCTGTCCAGTTGTTGGTCTGATTTTTTTAAAAAACAAAAAAAAAAGCAGGTTGGGGGGAGAGAATTCAACATCGCTACGGACATTTCAGCGTGGGAGAAATCTGCTGCTCTCTAACACCATCTTATCACTCTGACTTATTTATGCTATAGTTCTTTCTCATGCTAGTAAACAGCAAAGTTTATTTGATCATATTCATCCCAGTGGAATGGAATTCCTTCCTAAGTAATTTATCTCCCTCTGAAACAGAAAAAGAAAAATAAGAAAACACATTTATTGCCCTCAACTTCAGCAGTGAAATAGAAATAATGCAAGTGAAAGATCATTTTTCTCATTCCTTTTCTGCTGAGAAGCGCAGGGAATGAATGGGCTTAGAGTTGGTCTAGTTTCACAGCACCTTTTTAAGTTTTGAATTATCTGCTGAAACATGGCCTTCTCTTTTTATGAGGGTGTTCGGTGAGTCACATTTAAAGCCCTAAATGCAAAGAGGACTCCCAGAACACATCTCCTCTTCAGTAACAGCATATACCAGAAATAAAAATGTTTGTCTGCTAGAGGGGATAGAAGAAATTACCATTCACAGTTTGCCAACTCATGTAAAATGAGTCCATTAGGACCCACCATTGTTTATTTCCCCCCAGATTTAATGGTTGCCGAATTAATACGCCAAGAAGGTCACCTACAAGGTGTGAATCCACCCAGAGACCTTGTCTTGGCAGTGAAAAGCAGTCTCAAAAGAAAACATCAAGCTTTTCTGTGAAGTCAGCAGCAAAGTATCCTGGCACCCAGATAAACAGCTTAATATAATTGTATAAACCGATGAACAAAAAAAAAAAAAAGCCAAATTTTCAAGGTGTCTGTCCAGAAAAGTCACAGCTCATTAACCTACTCAGCACTTTTTGTTTCTTTTCTTGTTTTGGTTAACAAAAGAATTTGAAGGGTATCCATTTTTAAAACAAGCCTTTTGAGCACTAAAGGCCTCTTAGAAGAAATTTCCAGAAACTCTGTAAATCGCTGCCTCTCTCTATAAATTAAATATCATTTCCTTCTAGGAGAGGTGCTGATTTCAGGCACATACCCCTGTGCTTCTGCCCCACTGAGTCTTCAGCTTGAAGGCTCTGATGAAGGTCCCAGGGAGGTACATTAGTTAACGGTGCATCTGACCTGACAGCTCAAAGATTTGACCAGTCCAGATTCCTTGGAAAGCCTCATGATTATCCAGCAGTCAACCTAGATATTTTGAGGGTTTAGCTTTGTTTGGATGCATTTAAAGGTTACAGAAATAAAGGAGACGGTACTTCCAGGCTGCTTTATCAATTTCACAATGAGAAGTTTCTAAGCAAGGCATTTCTCATGATCCTGCAGTCTGATCTGCATGTGTAGGATCCCATTAAAATCAATGAGACTTCACAAAGGAGGAACTCTACCAGCAGGGATCCTTTAACAAGATCACTTCCTTAATGCGAACCAGCCTCTGATAAAGAACATCAAAAAAAGTTTTTCTTGTATGTTTCAAAATTCAATATTCACTATCCACAAGTTGTCATGAAAAGACAAGGATATTCAACAGCGGACAGCATAAATCCCTACCCCATCGTTATTTCAGCCATATAAGAAAACAGGCAAGATAAAAACAAACACCTCTTTGAAATATAGGGTGTCCTTTTAAGTATGGACAGTGCCTGTAGTAGATGAACAATAAGAGAACATTTCAAAAAAAATGCTAAAGAGTGGAAAAAAAATGAGCAAGATTTCACAGTTTCACCAAGGTCTGAAATTCTTCTTGAAGATTAATACACTTCATGGGCTAAGAAGGTTATAGGAAAAAGCTGGCTTTTTTGAGTATGGTTGAGAAAGATGAGCTAAGTGTGAGTGTGGAAGGGTCTGTCCACTGAAATACGCCGGGTGTCAAAGACAGTACGGAACTAAAGCAGCCTGAGGCATTGCTATTTTAAAGCTACAAGTATGGTAAAGCTGCAAATAACAACGTGGGGCTTGCTCACTCTGTATCCCAGACTGTTCAGGGAAATCTCTTGCTTTAGGACAATCCTAATCCTTTAGAAACTAAAGGAACAGCCATGAACCTGCGTTACAGACCCCAGACAGCACACAGCATGCTGCCTGCCTACGAATTGGTGCTGGCATCAGCATGACCCGTCCCTGCCTGAGACATGGGCTCTGTTGTGTGTTTCCTGGTGTGTCCGTGTGGCTGCAGCCTTCATCAGACAGCACAAGGCCAAGCACTCCTCATACTACTACAACAGCAGTGCCAATACCATCCTGCAAGTGTCCCAAACAATTCTAGTGAGCCAGGCTATGAATAAGTAACAGACTGCACTTACGCTGTAGGTAAAAGCTTAAGTATGCTAGGACAGAACTGAGAGATGCCATAAGGGATTTGAGGGGAGACGATGGACAGAATCAAAGACAAGCGTGCAGTTCAGAAATGGATCGGTTATTTTCCTTCCTGAAAGGCTCTAGTACAAGCCAACAACGCTTGTATGGAAGATAAAAAGTGCCTATACGGATGCTTTAGGGATAAATAGGCTATCTTTAAGGGAAAGCTGAACGGTAGGTTTCAGCAAACATGCTGTAAAATTAGCTTTGAGTTTCCTAAGAAGGTTTACAAAAGGAGAGATAAAGCAAACTCTGCTATAGTTCTCCACAGTGTTTTACAAGGAGCAATAGACACTTACCGGGGAATTACCCACCACTTTACAACAGCTCTCACCGCCGGATTTCCTGAGAAGTCTGCCTTCTTGAATGAGGCTAAAATGATCGATGCCTGCTGCAGCCATCTGTGGTTCATAAAGGAAATAACTCTTCTGCTGTTCTTGGAATCTTTGGTTGGATTTCCTCACAATAGACTCAAAAGGGAGAGACAGGAGCCGGGATTTTCTTTCTTTGCTTGGGGGAAGAGGAGTAGGGTGGCTGTATTTCCCCCTGCTCTCAGCAGTAGCACAGAAATGCCCTGACCTCCAGCAACATACCTGCTTTGCTCCTAGGATTCAGACAAGGCAGAAATACTGTACAAAGCCAGACACGAGTGCTTCAGAGATCCAATTCACGTGTAGAGGCAGTGCATAGACATCTGAGTGTAGATGGAACACAAGGAAAGGAAAGCTGTCAAGGAGAAATTCAAAAGTATTAAGAATTGCAAGTGAAGAAAGAAAACCATGTTTTCTTGATTGCATAGTCATTACCAATGCCATTTAAGTTTTGCTTTTATTTTGTTCTACACATCATTTGCTACAGCCTCAAAATGTACCCTGTTGAAGTTACCTTATAAATCAAAGCAAATAATTAAGACCTGAAGCTAAATTTCTGATGCATATCTAAATTAAAATCCTTTTGTACGTAGAGCATCTTGGAAAGCATTTCTGGACTTGAAATTCATTTAGATGGAGCTATATATACAATATATGGACAACACATATTTGGAAGAATCTCAGTGTAAACATACCTTTCCAAAACTTCTGTTGATTTATGGGGAATTAAAGTAATTTGAAAAAAAAAAAAAGATTACACAACTGCTTAGAGAAACTAAATTTTTAAACATGAAAAATCCTAAGAAATCCAGTCAGAGCTCCTAGAATCAACTTATATGGTATTAATAAAAATAATCATAAAATTAAATAAAATGCATACTGTAAATAGCATTTAAAGCTATGTTTGTGCTAGAGACCAGATCTGATCTAACACCTGTTAGCTTTAGAAGAAAGATATTCTCCAACACCTTTGAATAGAAGAATAATTTTTAGGGTAGTACAGTTACATTGAAGTCCTCCAGAAGCCTCACCCAACGTCTAAGCAAGGATTCAAAGCCTGGCTTGGTCTCCTGACATATTTTCTATTTCACCCTGGCTTCTATTTCACAGAAGCAGGCTTCACCTTTCTTTAAAAAATGTCTTTATTTCGAAGTACAAATTAACATTCCCAAATACTTGAAATGAGTAATGCTTTAAGGTAGAAGGCTGCAAATTTACGTCCAAACTTCACCCCAGTTCCCACCGAACATGTACTGACCTTTCTTTAACTTTATTTGAACCACAAGGGCTCTAAACAAAGGTTTTCACACCCCCAGGCAACATCAAGCCAGATTTTGTTTTTACCATGCGTTCGATTAAGAGCACTTGTCTGCAGCAGCTTGGCACCAGATTTATAGGAGTTTAATAGAACAAATCCTGCCCTCAACCTAATCGGAGTTCTGAGAAAAAGAGCACTGCCTTTCCCAGTAGCAACAGGGAGGCTGAACCTGAAATAGGACAGACAGAAACATCAGCAGAAATTAAAGTATTTCAAATTCAGAATTACCTGTCAAGAAACGGGGAGAGAGACGCTTAATAAAAAGTTATTGGGGGCATTTATGGGGCCTAAAATAAATTAAGTCAAGCTTATTTCTAACAATCACTGAATTCTGCAAATTCCAAGCTGCCCCAGGAACATTAGCCTTTCTGCTGTTATTATTTCCCTGCTGGAGGCTATGTTTAGAACTTTTTAGATTGTATTCTACTTCCTCATTTGCTATTTAATTTCTTCATAGATCTAGATATTGCTTTTAGTAGTCCGGATATTGAAGCTTCAGATATAAAATGTTGATTAGTACTGGAACACAACATATTGAATTGTTACGCTCCTTTTAAAACGTGAATTCTCTTACCAGACACAGCGCAAGCATTTTTCACAAATTGCATCTGACAGGTTTGGTCTTCATATTGAACACATTACTAAAGCTTAAAAAATCCAGAAACCACAAATACCAACTTGATTTTATTTCTGAATGTCAGTCAACTCACAGCGTGGGAGAACACACTGGGTTTGGAAGATATTACAACACACAGAAGCTTCAAAAGATTAAAACCTGACAGCAGATTAGTTGCGATTTCCCCCATGGTCCAACATGGTCTTGTTAAGGAGTATTTTAGAGAGGGCAGCTCTCAAAGTGCCATTTTCACTTAGTGCAACTCAAAGCCTGCATGACAGAGAAGTAACTAATAAACATTTATAAAAATTTGCAAAGTCCTTGATTTATATGACGGTGTTACAGAGTAGTGATAAAACTTATAGTGAAGTAAGAATTTCAGGACACAGGACCTTAGCCTGGAGAATCAAACCAAAATCCACACAAAGGTCCACTGATACTTAGATTCCACTGATACTAGATTATTTTTGTGGAAAAGGCCCTGCATTTAAACCACAAAGTGATGTCCGAAATCAAGTTTTAACCCACTAAAGCTGCTGCTGATGTCTGATCTTTACAAAGACATACAACTTTGGTGTGAGGCAACTTTCTTTGAATTAACAGGCTTTGAGACAAGTATTTAGATACAGAACCCAACTACTGTTTTCCTAGCATCCAGCCCTTTTAACAATTCCTTATTAGCAAGGATGCCCTTCTCAGTTTTCAGAAGACATGAAATTATAGAAGACCAATTTTGCTGGTGCGCCAACTTAGAATACTCACAATAGCACAAGTGCAAGTGTCCAGTCATCATTCTCTTTATTACATCTTCAGTGTAATCCCCCCATACTTACAATTTCCATAAAAGGAGAGATTAAAACAAAAATGAAAATTACATGAAACTGTATGCATTAAAAAAGCACATCCCCACATCTTCATTTTCATAGAAAAGATAGACTATTAATAAACCAAATCAATGCTCACTTCAAAATTTGAAGAAAAAATAATTTTTCCTATGATTTACTTAAAGTGTTGACCCACAAAAACCTTTGATTGTGGTAAGAAAGCAAGGCAGTTGGCAAGATTACTTGTTTTGTTATTTCATTTGTACAATGCAATCATCTCTTCCTCTCTGAAGTTCTTGTAATTTATTATTCAAGTAACACCACAGACTAATGATTCTAACTAACAGAAGTCTTTATATTAAACCAAAAAAAAGAAGTCTATAAAAAGCTATTGATAGACTTTCCGAAACAGATAAAACATTGTTTTGTACAAGCTAAACAGTACTTCACTATACAGGATTTGTAAGTCGGGTCAACTGTAACAAAAATCAAGAGTTTTCTTAAACTTGGTCTTAAAACTAAATTTTGGCCCAATAAATAGATGTTTTCGAAGTGTTTTTACAATTGAGCTCCAGCTCAAGAGCATTTCAATTTAAAATGTAAGTGGTTACCAATTTCCTTTAGAGCCCACATACAACAGACACTGGTCCAGGTGGTTTTGTTATCCGGCTGTCCAAGCAGCAAGTCAGGGTTTACAGGATCAAGTCTAAGGGTCCCAGCACCAACACATGGAAAACCACCACAAAACTAACTTTCTTCTCACCTGTGTCCCTCCCAAATCCTACTGTCCTAACTGGGAATTAGGTAATGATGAATGCTCAGCTGAATCCAGAAAACTGTCTGACTACTTCTGCCCAGCTCTCCTTTTAATATATATACAACTTACATGGTTATGTGGTCAAGCCATTCCCATAAGGAGCTCTTAATAACTATAGTATGCGGCTTCCAACCTGGAGATGAATCACTTTTCTTAAGACACCACTTAAAAGTGAGGCAAGTTGGGAATGCTGCGTTCTAGTAAGAGGAACCTACTGTGGTGCCATTCCCTAATGCACCACAACATTTGTAATCCTAAAGTGACGTGCTTTCTGGCTAACTAAATGGTTGTATTTCTGACATTGTATTAACTAGTCCTTGCTTGTAGCAGAAAATATCTATAGTAATTTAATTAAAAAAAAAATTTCAAGTAAAGCCCAGTAGTCAAACCACAGGTGTATTGCCTACTAATGCCCATGCTAAAGGAGAAAACATTCCTCTCAACAGGAGACATGTCCAAAAGAATAGCACTCATCCTGCTGTATTAATTAGGTCAGACTTTCCAAATCCCAATAGTATTGGAAGAGACTATAGAATTTAACAACAGGTAACAGCAGCATGTGGTGTCGTGACAAGATATGGTCCAAAAGGTGGTTTGTATCTTTTAAACTGAAGAATCAAAAAAAAAAAAATGTACAGAATGTACCAAATTTAAGATGGTCCTTAAGGCACTGTTTGCAACACTTACAAAAAAGGGCATGTGAAAACAAAATGTATTCCAATATATTAACACAGCTGGGAAATTCTAATTAAATGCAAGTCTATAAAATTATCTCCATTTTTCCCCTCCTCTTGCAGGGCTTCTCTCATTCCATTCGACCTCACGTTCCATCCCGGGAGGAATTACGTCAGGACTGGATCCCCAATGCCGTGGTCTGGGTTGCAAGTGAAGGAGATGGTGATAGCATAGCGAGTGCCCCAGCGAACCTTTTCCACCCGATGAAGGTTCTCTGATCCAGAGGTGAAAAAGGAAACCCGGCCTGTAAAGACAAAAGCATTTAATCAGCAACACAGAGTTTGCCATTCAGCTACCAGCCCTCTACGCAGTTTTGCTGTTGTTGTCTCAGTCCAACTGTTCCCTAGCTACCTGAGAGCCCACAGGTCAGCCCAGAGCCAAACTTACGAGCTTATGCTGCACTCTGACAGCTTTATGGACTGTTTAAAATGTATGTTAATCCTTCGTGCTACGAAGCTGGAGACATAATTCTACCATATCTCATAGTTTATAAAAGGCAGGAGGAAGCCAAGAACATCTGAATTCAGTTCTTAGTTGCCTCAATTAAAAAGAAAAAAAAAAAAGAAAAGAAAAAAGCAACCCTAGTGACTGTCAGCAAAGTGTACTGATTTCCTCCCTTCTCCCCTTCTAGTCTGGGCTCTAATTTTAGACCAAAGAAGGAGGAAGTGCTACAGAGGTGGCAAAAGGTCTTCAGTGAAAAAACGCTCAGCAGGTTTACAAGCAGCTGTGGCAGCTTATCAGCATTATACCAAGTATTTGCTATAGCTTTTTGTGCACAGTCAGATCACTCACTGTTCAGCCAGGACAGAACATTATGTATCACTCTTGTATACCAATTATTTTTCCTTAGGAAGAAACACTCCATCAATACATAGGCTTGGAAATTGTTTTACAGATGCAAACGCTTACCCCTGTGTTTCATCCCGTTTAAGTTTTGGGTACCACCACCACCAACCTGCCTCGGGGCTCTCCAGGCCTTGGGTTGCTTCAAGGTAAAAGCCAGTTACTTTGGGGATGCTAGCAGAGGTATACTAACATCCCACTTAACCAAATAGCAGACTGGAGCACTCTACACTTCCACATTATTTAACCGTTTTGAGAACATAGCAGTTTAATGTTTAGCAAGTAACTTGGAACTGAAGCAACTCCATAGGACCACTCGAATTTCCTGAAAAGCCAGTAATACTCATATGCACAGCTGTTTTATCCCAATGCAGATTAAAGTTTGTTAAACTCTTATCTCAAGGAACTCACACAGACAATCTGACTCTGCCTGGGACCACCAGGCCAAACGAAACACTTAAATGCCCAGTTAAAAACCACACAAAAACAAGACAAACTATTCCAACCTTTGTATGATACACTGCAGGAACAGGCACAAGCTACACAGCTAGCATCCTCTTCTAACTAAAGATCCAGAAGTTATTTTGCTTGCATATCCTTCTGCAGCACACGAGAAAGCTGAACAAACCTAGACTGGCCTCACAGAGCTTGGGTAGCCTCTGAGTCCCTTCCATATTCACTTGCAGTTCACATTTAATCTTTCCTAGGAATCGCTCCTAGCTGCCAAGCAGAAATATGAAGTCATATATCATACTCTTCTGTGCCACTGGCTGCACATCAATAATGGATAAAGCTATAAATATATGTAAAAAATAAATTTATTTGTATGCAAAGCTCATGCACACCTTGGTGTCCTGGTCTTCTGGATGAGAGACTCTAAACGAAGGCAAGGTTCTCATATCCTCTGAGTGCTACAATTAACAGAACTCTTGAGGATTTCATACAAACTCCCTTTATCCTGAAAATGTGTTTTTTTGTTTTGTTTTTACTTTCTTAAATAGTATTTGAATGTCATTCAACTACTTCATTATTAAGTCCCTCACCTACTCACCCAAAGTTTTGCCTTAAACTTATTTCCAAGCATTTTTGTTTGATCTCTTATAAGAAATATTAGCAATTCAGAATTAGACAAGTTTCAGCGTACTGTTTAAGCCAGCTAAAATGGATTATTTGGCTATACAGAATGTTTTCATTTTCTTCTTGAATAAATATGTCTTCAGATATATTGTATTTTATAACTCCTTATGTATCTGGTCCCACAACTGCCAGAGGGGGGTCTCCGTGCCACCAAACAAGCCTACAGTCCATTTCTGAAGATACTTTTTCCTCACTTGGGAAGAATTTCTTTTAAAATCATTTCCATTGCAAAATTTTGAAATGAAAGTACAGTCTCTCCACAGTACGCTATTCTCAATAGTAGAACTGTTCACAGAAAAGGCAAAGAACATTAATTCCCATCCCACCTGATAAAACCTTTAAGGAATATACAGTAGCATCATTATTCAGAGATATCTGGAGAAAGACACGAGATAAGATAAAGGTGCACCATTACAGAACAGGATGATTTACTGGCCTTTCAAACACGCTGAGACTAGACATTTCAGAATCTTCCTTCAATACACAGTATACAGAAACCACTTAAAAAGTTAAATTACTACACAAAAAAAAAGCGGGTCAGAACTAAGCAAGGTGCTTAGAAAAGTACATACCTAATCCTAGGCTATCATCTGTCCTCGGTTCTAGCAATTGTTTTTTAATCAATTTTGAGTTTGAGATTTTAAGCCCGAAAATTCTAAACCATGAACCATGTTAGCAAGTTATTAGTGCCATACGTGATGTGGGTCTGTTTTTAGCTGTGAGACTGCATTCAAAGCACTTAAAGCGCAAACTTTATATAAAAAAAAGCATTACATGCTGACACAATTGTGGTAGCCACGCTAGGATTTCTCTCATTTTGAAAGAAGAGAAAGGCACGCACATGGCAGGTCCACTGAGCTCTCCACACTCTTGAGTAAGCAACAGAGTGAATGCTGAGCTTCACAAAAGATCAGCATTGTATTACAGATGCCAAAGAATGGCTATGCAACTACTCATTGCAAACCAAAAATGCGTAGGCAGGTGCAATTTCCCGGTGAAACATTTTTGAGTGACAAAAGCTCTGGGTAAAGCATGCGAAAATTCTAATCCTGCTTCCTTTGTTCTTTTCTTTCGTTATTTGAATTGACAATGGCCTCAAATATGTCTTTTCATTTTTGTCTCCTCTCTTCTGACTGTCTTGCAGATTCTTTCCAACATGCTTTTCTCTTTCCAGTAATGAAATCTTGACAACTGCTTCCTGCCACATAAATTTGGGGTTGATTTATGAACACTTGGTTTTAAAATGTAAGCTTTTTTGAGATCACAGGCTACTATTCAACACCGCTTCATAGTATGATATTACCTAACCAAAAAAGAGAAAGTATGTTATTGCTGGTTCTTAAGGGATGAACTCCTGGGGAATGGAAGAAACAGGAGAGGGATCATCTCCCGTTTTGAGGTCCTTGTTTCTAAGCTTTAAGACACCGGTCTCTGAGCCGGGTCCTGAAGGATGAAGATTGGAATGGAGGTGTCCTTGGGTTAGGAGTGATGCCCATGGTGATAACAAAGGAATTCTTTTTCCCACCAAGATTACTCAAGAGTATTTCATCCTGAACATAAGCATTTAACTCACATTTTCCCCAATCGCTGCAAGATGACAAGAACTCCATCGCCTGTTTAGCTTCGCGATGCTTTAACCTCAGCCTGTGGGATGAGTTTTAGACCCAGCAGTTACAAGAACCGTGGGCTGCTCTCCCACATATACGGTCCATCTCCTTCACACCTCCACTTTCCATTTAATGAGATATAAATCAGACACAGCATGCCATGGCAATTAGTGCAGCACATTGGAGCATTTAGTGCTTTTAACACTTGGGCATACAACTCCCATATCAGATTAAAAGAACACTGACATTTCTGAAGGCACTTCTTTAAATGATCTTTCCTCTTTTCTGGCCACTGCCAAACACTTAAAACTCCTTTACAGCTGTTTCCAAATGCCTTCAAGACTCCCATCAGCCTATATAGCAGCAGGATGGAGAGCCCTAGCCTAGTTCCTACAGAGGAGCTAAATTTTCTTTCTGCAACAAGGGAGTAGAGGAAGTTCTCCCACACAAATGCACTTGTTCTCACCTTTCTTACTATAAGAGAAAAACAAAGAGGACAAAGAATTGGAATGATTTGTGGTAACCAGAATACCAACAGGAGCCTGTTTCTAAATAATTAGTTTGCCCATAGCCCTCTGATCTCTATAGGAACAGAAGTAATCAATCAATCCTTACCTTTGATCTCTATTTGGCAACAAGCTAGATCTAAGAATACCTGAATCTACAGCCAGTTTTCTCTTCCCTTCCATGTTTTCTCTATGATTCTATGAAAGCATGCTTCAAGATGGAGTTTGGTACAGTAAAGGCTTAGCTGATGAGCTGTTCTCCTTGCAGATGGGACAAAGTGTTACTGTGACACAGGCGCTTCCCCTTCCAGTTCACAGCCACTGCTCCAGCTCTGCTTCTGTGCTAGCTCCCCAGGTGCAGCTGCTTCTCAGTCCTTCTTCTGTGAGCCTTAAACATTCACGGAAGTTTTTAATATTTACAAAAGTAAGCAAAGGATAAATTGTATTGGAGATCAAAGAAAAGCTATCATGGAAAGCTCACGTGCCAACGCACTCATACGTGCCACTCTGATCTAGGACGAGGAATTGCTAACAAGCTCAGCACCACTGCATCCATCAGAACTGAGCCTGGTCTTCAGTGTCACTGACACAAGTCAAGGTCTTAAATGCCATCAGGCTCAGAAAAGCTTGTGATGTGAAAAACAGGAAAGAAAATACAGGAGCAAGACCTTAATCATATTAGAGGTAACCCCTTGTTCTCTTGATTTTTTGAGAAGCGATTTTTGCACTGATCCACAGGAACTGTTATTTCTGAAGACGTACAAGTGCCAGTCACAAGATTCAGTACTGAGCTGTATGTGACCCTAATTCTGATAAAGTAACACTATTATTTTCATGAAAAATACTTAAGCAACAAAAGCAACACCTATTTCACCATAAAGCAATGATGTCCCATTTAATTACTCTTCCAGCTATAACATCACAGTATTCCCATAAGGCTTGCTCTCAGGAGATTTTATCCCTGTTGAATTTTAACATTCAGTTGCACTTCCACAAGCAAACTGCCTGCAATATTCTACCTAACCTCAGTACTGGAAGGCAATATAGACTGGGAGAATATAAAAAGAAAACAATTTTCATTGACAACTATGTCCTTGACTTATACTGTGACTTTGATCAAACCACTTAATCTCTCATCTGTTTCCTTGTCTCTAAAATGAAGAAAACAGTGACACATTCTAACAGTGTTACTGCAAAAATTAATTAGTAAACACCAGTACAATACTTTGCAATTAACACTCGTTCTTTTGCTTTACAAGTAGTATAGAGTATCCTCTGTTGTTCTTATTCTGGCAAGAGAAAAAATGGTAAGGTGCGTAAGACTAAATTATAAAAAAAGTAGAGAATACATAAAAAGACCGAGAACCATACAAATGTTAACATACCACAATGCTCATAAGGAAAAAAGAAAAAACAACCACACACTACGTTATTATGCCTCTTACTATAGATTCACTGCAAACAGAATTACATTCACTGCATATAGAATTATAGATTCACTGCGTAATTTAGATGGGAAGAGATCTGGGGAGGACTTCTGGTCAAATCCCTTTCTCAAATCAGGGCCAACTTCTAAATGATATCCGAGTTGTGTCAGGTTGCTCAGGGTCATCTTATCAGCACATGTAAGCGTAGCATTAATAGCACAAGTTACTCAGCACACCTTAGATATGGCACTTCCCGACCACGTGTCTCAGACGTACATTTTGCTACCCTTGCGGCTCCTGTGATCAACTGCTGAGCAGGAAGCTGTGACCAAATGATCTCCACTCCAACACCAGATCATTCTGATTTTACATGGCATAGGCCATTCACATTAATACCAACTTTGGCAATCGCTTTCTGCAGCCTACCTGTTGTTGCCACCAGATTCCCACCCCCTTTGTGCTCCCATCCTTCACGTGAGACTGCCACTTTTGCTTTCTTGGCAGCATCATTTTAGCCCTTCTACTTTAACTCACTGCCAAATATCCTCGTAAACTCCTTGGCTCATGCAAACATCAAGGAGAAACTGCAAACCAGGTGTTGGACTGTCTTGACCCACACTTAATCATGCAAGCAAGTTAAGGGCGCGCTAAGTGTCCCCTCACCCTTCTCCTCTGGTCTGCCCGAACAGGGGCTGGACGCCAGGGAAGGACAGGGGCTGCCACTGCCTGCTGCCTGGGACAGAGCGGGGCTGGGCGATGTAGAAGGTCTCACCTCCAACCACCGTCCAGAGCAGCTGGACACATGGAGAAACTGGGCAGCTGCTCAGAAGGAAATGAAGCAACTCTTCTGCCAGATGAAAGGGAAGCAGGAACAGTTTATTTGGCACTACAGGTCTACTCAGCATCTTTCATCTTATGCGCTGACAGCTTTGACTGGCTGCTTTACCAGTTCTGAGTATTACTCTAGAAAGTAAGAAAATTGTGTTTTGTCTGCTGAATGACATCAAGACAGAAGCACTGTCTGGGAGACAGCACACATAATTGTCTTCTCATCCCTGTCAGCTGTTTAGGATTCACTGCTAATTCATCCTTACATAAAGCCTCTCCTCCCACCCCTCAAACACCGTATCACTAGGCAAAAAAAAACTTCTATTTTTTGTAATCACACAATAAAATTTACTTAATGGATATACTTATTCAATTATTATAAATATATTGTTGAAAGGGGAAACCTTTAAGCAAGTCTTTACCTAAGCCTTATGAAAGTAAAGTGGAATGACAGCACCTGAGCATGATCTGACTTGAGATAAAAGGGACAGGTCACACTTCTGTCATAGCTCTGGTTCCAGGGTTTTCCCAGTCCAAAGTGTGCCAGGTACCTTCCTCAGGTGACAGCAGCACCATCTGGTAATGCTGTCTATTGCGTGTTAAATGGGGGAAACCTTTCTGAAGGCAGTGCTGAAAGCTGCCAGCTGGGTAAAAGAGCAGCTGGTGTGTGCATCCTACCTACCTGCACACCACTACACTGCTGATCTGGATTTCATCCCAGATATAAACCAAGTTTATATCTACTGTTTTGAAGACTTGAGTCTGGATGTTGTGCCAACCTTTACAGCAGAAGAGAGTGCACAAGCTTCTCTAAACAAGTTCCCCGCATACACAGGTGAAAAGTATGCCACGCACAGAAGTGTAAAGGTGAATAGGTCCTAAAAAGAAATTAAAACACAACGGGCATCTAACGAAGCCTAGATGCAAAATTGCCCCAGATTTTTTTTAGCAATTACTTGCTGTTATGAATAAAATCAATGATTATCACTGAGAACTTTTTATAGCTGGCTTGTAATTTGCTGAAGTATTATTAATACTTTTAGAAGTACTTGCTTCTACTTTAAATTCATAATCACCTGGGTTGAAAACTTCCAAATTACACTTTTTAAAGAAAATAAATGAACAAGTTATTCCCTACTAAAAATAATATCCTATTAAAATAAAGAGACATAAGCATTTTTAGATTTCAAGAGAATCCCTGCCTGCTTCTATTCCACCAGCACAGTTGGTTGCTCAAAACAACAGGAGTTTCTGCTCTGTACATTACATTTGAAAGTGTGACAATCCAGTGAAGTTTTTAGAAATAAAAACTGCATAACCCTGCTCTCCCCTCTTCACCCTTACTGCCACCCAGGCCTTTTGGCTCCTTTTCTTCTCCCTACAGCTAAAGGAGAAGAACAGGGTTATCACCTCTAAGATCCAAGGTTATGACCTCTAAGATCATCTAGCCCAATCGTCCACCTACCATCAATATTGCCCACTAAACCATGTCCCTAAGTACCACACTTATCCTTTCCTTAAACACCTCCAAGGACGGTGATTCTACTATTGCCCTGGGCAACCTGTTCCCATACGCCTATTGTTTGTGACATTAAAACTCACAAAGCGCAGGAACCAAGAATGGAAACATCATTACTGATCTATACAGTGTAACACATCTGAAAGAGTTCATTTTGCATTTTATTTTACTTCACCTGTTACATTACCTGAATTTCATCAAGTAACTGGTTGAAGTTGATTTTCCTCTGTTCCTTCTTTATACCTTCAACTTTGCTGCATATTTGTTTAGCAGCATCCAATCAAGTTTCTAAAGTATCAGCCTGCATGTGCAATATGAAAACTGAAGTCCTGTAGAAATGCATTAAGGAATGACAAGCAAACAAGATGCATACTACACGTGCTCATTAATAACTGTTTTATACCAGGAAAAAGCCTCAGAGACCAATTCACCACAGTGACAATGCTCTGCAATGCCCCGTAAAGCACTAACACATCAGGTTAGCACTCCCCAACCCCCTTGCACACCTCAATCCTTTCAATGGCCCAATTAAAATGACCATTACTATCCTCAATAATACAGATACTTTGTACAAAGTACAACATGTAGTTGAGGGTAAGTCATAAGCAGTATGGGAAGCGCAGGTCTGATCTGAGCCTCCCAGGTACTGCTGATTTAAGTGCCCAATTAAAAGACTATTTATTTTAATGACATCAGAAACCTGTCACCATGCATGTCTGGAACACAAAACCAGAGTCTGGAAGAAAGCTAACCTTCTGTGAGGAACAGAACAGAAAGCAAAAGAAAATCTTCTGAGCTCGACATAGAAACGAGGAGCTCTTTAGCTCCTGTATGCGCCTGTTTCAACATATTTTTGTCACAGCTGCAACAGGTCCTCCTTTTTCTACCATTTCTCTGTAATTGTCTTACCCATCCCAAGTGCAATTCATGATTGGTGTTGTAAATCACTAAAGTGCCCCCTCCTTTAACCCATGAGCTTTGCGTAGCTGGATATTACTGCAGCTGCTAATGCCTGCTCCATTTATCTTCCTCTAGGACTGACAGCTACTTGTGGGGTATTCTTGCTTTGTTTTTAAATCACTCAGCTTTCAGCTGTTACTGATTTGTCATCAAGATGTGATCCAGTTCTGCTGATTGGAGCAAAACTAAAGCTAGGAATGCCAGAAGACCATCTTCATCTAGATTAAATCAGCATTATCCAGGTTAAGTGTGGAGAAAGAGTACCTACACTCAGTGAAAAACCAGCTGTTCCATAACACAAAATGGATTACTAAATAATTACTGAAGAAATGCTTTTAATACAAGGTGTAAAAACTGTGTTACGTTGTCGTGAGACCTCCAAGTCTGGAATATATATATATATTCTTACTATGTCATTGAACTCTGTTAATATGCAGCATTCCCACAGCCTTTAGTAGTGAATTCCTCCAAACTGATGATGCGGGTTGTTTTGTTTTTTTGTTTTTTGGTTTTTTTTTTCAAAGAGCACAGAAAAATAAAGATTAAACAGAAAATCTGAACAATCAGGCTTTGAGTGCACACTTTTTTCCATTCTAAATGAAGAATAATCCAACCTCACAGGTTCCCAAATGGCTCATACCTTCATCTCAAATATTTTTACACTTGCAGAAAGACACTTTGCTCTGCCAACTATAAAAATATGCTAAGTTTGATATTCACAAATGAAACAGAAAAGTAACATGTCACACGAACCAACACACATAATTAATTTTGCATCACTGATTATTTTCTTCCAGAGATTGTGACCTTTCCATCTGCCCTTATATAAAAAACAACTGGTATAAAGAACAAACTCCTTTGTGAGTTGAAAGCGCAACAAAGCTGACCTTAAAACCAAGAAGTGTACATGCAAATACAGAACACACAACTAGTACAGATATTTCATTCCAGCTGCAGGGTTTCATCTACACTTATAAAATGAAGCGTGTGACCTCTCTGTAATATTGCCAGTACCCAAATTCAAACAAGACTCTCCAAAATAATGAAATTTTAAATATGTTTTACACTGGCAAACTTCATAGCAGTATAAAGTATACTGATTTTAACATTAAAAAAGGAATGCCTTATTGTCTGTCATTTATACTTAATCTAACTGTATCTATTGAAGCTTACTGCAACAAATCGCAGGCCAGACAAAGAAAGTTAATGATGAAAGGGCCATGGCCTTTGTTTTGAAGAACCTCATTCTAACAGTTGCTCTGTTTCATAGAATCATGGAATGGGTTGGGTTGGCAGGGACCTTAAAGCTCATTTAATTCCATGGGCAGGGACACCTCCCACCAGCACAGGTTGCCCAAAGCCCCATCCAGCCTGGTCTTAAACACCTCCAGGGATGGGGCAGCCACAGCTTCTCTGGGCAGCCTGTGCCAGTGTCTCACCGCCCTCTGAGTAAATTTCTTCCTTATACCTAATCTAAACCTACCCTCTTTTAGTTGGAAGCTGTTACCCCTTGTCCTGTCACCGCACCCCCTGATAAAGAGTCCCTCCCCAGCTTTCCTACAGCCCCCCTTAGGCACTGGAAGGCTGCTCTAAAGCCTCCCCAGAGCCTTCTCTTCTCCAGGCTGAACAACCCTAACTCTCTCAGCCTGTCTTCATAGGAATGGGGCTCCAGCCCCTTGAACATCCTTGTGGCCTCCTCTGGACTCATTTTAATACTTCTGTGTCCTTCTTGTGCAGGGGACCCCAGAGCTGAACGCACACCCCAGGTGGGGTCTCACGAGAGCAGAGCAGAGGGGGACAACCCCCTCCTCTCCCTGCTGCCCACGCTTCTTTTGCTGCAGCCCAGGGTACAGCTGGCTTTCTGTGCTGCAGGCACACATTGCCAGCTCATGTCGAGCTTCTCATCAACCAGCACCCCCAGGTCCTTCTCATCGTGGCTGCTCTTGATCCATTCACTACCCAGCCTGTGATTGTGCTTGGCATTGCCCCAATCCAGGTGCAGGGCCTTGCAGCTGGCCTTGTTGAACCTCAAGAGGGTCGCACAGGCCCACCTCTCAGGCCAGTCAAGGTCCCTCTGGATGGCATTCCTTCTGCATGTTGACCACACCACACAGCTCGGTGTCATCAGCAAACGTGCTGAGGGCACACTCGATCCCACTGTCCCTGTCATCAAAGATGTCAAACAGCACCGGTCCCAATCCTGACCCCTGAGGAACACCACTCATCACTGGTCTCCCCCTGGACATTGAGCTGTTGACAGCAAATCTGAGTGCAACCATCCAGCCAATTCCTAACCCACTGAGTGGTCTACCCCTCAAATCCGTATCTGTCCAATTTAGAGACAAGGATATCATGGGGGACAGTGTCAAATGCCTTGCAGAAGTCCAGGTAGAGGATGTCAGTTGCTCTTCCCCTGTCCACCAGTGCTGTAACCCCACCGTAGAAGGCCACCAGATTTGTCAGGCACGACCTGTCCTTAGTGAAGCCATGCCGGCTGTCACCAATCACCTCCTTGTTCTCCATGTGCAAAATTTCTTCTTTTGAGGAGAGCTACCCCTGGTGCAAAGGATGAAAACAAAATGACAATGCGTTGCCATTTTGCCAATTCATTTTTGGAAATTGGATTACCAGAGGCATTTACAAGCAACAGATATGACTTCAGAACTGTTTCTTTATTCAAAAAAAAGCTTTTCCTTTCAAAACAGTATTTTACTTGGAGCAGAGGATTCTTATTCTTGGTACAGTGAGTTTGTTGCAGCAGACAGAGGCCCCAACTTCAGGCAAGACACACACACACTTCCCTTGTGCCCAGATAGGCTTCAGAGATGTGTCCCTTAACTCCAAATTTGTTTAAAGATTAGCCAAGGCTCTGTACACATCAATTGGCATAACAGTGGTGACTTGTTCATGTCCATTAAAAGGAAAAAAAAAGTCTCGAGAGCATCCAGACTAATGAATTTAATTCCCTCTTAGAGCTAGATGTGTTAATTATTAAACAAACCAATATTATAGACCATGGTACGAATGATAGCCTTAAGAACACCCTCACTCATTTGAATATGTGCAAACAGGACTTAGGTACTTCTTACACAATTTACAAGTGGCATACTTAGAAAAGTGATAAATGTTTTAAAATTAGGCTCCACTCCTGTTTATATAAAAGTCTTCCCTGTCCCAATCTGACTGGGTTAAGACTGAAAGCATTTGAAACAGCAGAAAAAATTTGCCCAGGTAGCAGTCCCAAAAAACAGGGAAATTCACAATGTTTTTGTTTGTTTGTTTGTTTTTTAAGATTATATTTTTTTGTATTTCAGATGACTGCCTTCCTGCTCTGCCACATCAGTAACAATGTCCTTTTGTTTCCTGTTGTAGAATCTGACTTTTTAATAAATTACTGCTTGCACAGAAAGGAATGTGCTCATTTTAGCACATAGCACCAGATTCCCAAAATACAAAGCAATTCTGAGACAATAAGAAATGCCAGATCTGAGAATTTAATTTCAGTACTGTTATGGAGAAGGTAAATTGGCTGCCAGGCACTGGAACTAAACCAGTGATCACAACAGTCAACTCTAAAGAAGCCTGAATCATCCTAAATGAGAAGCATAAAAGCTTATTGACACATGGTTTAAAAAGTTGGACTGATAAGAAAAGCAAAGGATCAAAAGAAACGTAAAGTGAAAACACAAAAAAGAAGGGGGGAAAAGGAAAACAAAGTACCACAAAGGAACACACTGAACATGAAAAATAGATCAACTTGTACCAGCAACAGAAAACACCCTGGGGTCATTCCCTTGTTCTCATTCTCTCACAAGTGGCATTTTTATCAGCACGAGGAAAATGAAGCAGAATTGCCTTCACATGGTGCTTTACTTCTAAACATATTCTCCACTTCTCACAAGATTTCAGTAATTATTTAGATAGCACAATAGGTAGTGACACTATCGTGGGACCCCTGGAAACTGTGTTTGGACAGAGGACTGTGGAAGAAAGGTGTAACTGGCACTAAACTTCATTTTCTGTTTTGCACACATAGCACATTTCATCTCCCAAAAAGGCTGTTCTTCACAAGCTTTGCATTGTTTTACTTTAAAAGTTGTGTTTAATCAGCTGCATTTCACAGATACTGTTAATAAAAAGAACTGTGAAAGGGAATGGCCAGAATCAGGTGCTGTTAAAAATCTTTCCTCTCTGTACTTCCGCCTCATCTGCTCCCCATTCTTCCCCAGGACTGACAAAGAGCAAACACCTTGCAGCACAGCCGGAAAATTAAATGGATGGGGCTGAATTGAAGCAATTTCACAGCTGCAGACTTTGAAATCAAGTCAGGGGAATGCTGCATACAGCCATCAGACTGATTGCCCCAGTGCTGTGCAAGGAGACAGCTGCCCTCTCAGCTATCCAGAATTCAATTCTTATTTTACAGCTCTAATACCAACATGTTCATTTCAGAATTGCATCTGGAAATGACCTAGTTTAATTTACTTCCTTTCAAAATACTGGTGGCAGTATTTTGCAAATCACAATACTTTCAGTTCGGCATTTATTTTCAACCACAAAAGCTAAAATAATCAAACATACAATTCTTGATATCAAACCCAGAACACAGATAATCTCAGAGTTTATCTAAGCCATTGTTACAGCTGGCGAGTAGATCACTATGATTTATAAGACATACAAGAAAAAAAACAAAACAACACCACACAACCTACTTGCAGGCCACCATAGTAAAAAACCAGTTCAGGCTGAGGTAATGCCTGTCAGCAGACAAACACTGATGCTGTCTTCAAATAAGAACATTTCCATCTTTTTTCTCTTAAAAAAAAAAAAGTCCATAGGAATATGAAGCTGTCCTTGATATTCCCTGCAAAAAATGTGATTGGTCTTGCATTATAAAAGGTTGAGGTACACTGCTGTAAGCTCCCTAACCTGACAGACAGATGAGTTGAGCCTGAGCACTTTCTTCCTAAGCATATTGCCCAAAGTAATTCCAGTTTCAAATAATCCACTTATCAGAAAAATCTTAAGCCATCCTTAAGGGTTTTTTTTTCTTTTTAAAAAGGTCAGCATCTGTGACAGCCATCAGAATTCTTATCTTCATCAAATTTACTAAAAGCACGTACAGACTCATAACCAAGTTACCACGGTTCATCATGGTTCTGCACATCAGCAGCACAGTGGTTATCCATCACCTTCACACCTGGCCCACAGCAGTTGCAGGGTATTGAGCCACACCACGAACAGCAAAGAAACTTCTGGCCAGAAGGTGTAAAATAAGTTGCTTTAGTGTGGATTTTTTAGTGTGGATTTGCTGTACTCAGAGTGTTCACACAGTTATCTTGACTCTAGATGCATTCTAGCCTGCTAAACCTGTCTTTGTGTCCAAAGAAGGGCAACGAAGCTGGTGAAGGGTCTAGAGAACAAGCCTTATGAGGAGCAGCTGAGAGACCTGGGGTTGCTTAGCTTGGAGAAAAGAAGGCATGGGAGAGAGCTTATTGTGCTTTACAATGACCTTAAAAGAGGTTGTAGCAAGGTGGGGATCAGGCTCTTCTCCCAAGCACCAAGGGATAAGGAAATGGCCTCAAGTTGTGCCAGGGAAGGTTTAGGTTGGATATCAGGAGAAATTTCTTTACTGGGAGGGTTGTGCTGCATGGGAACAGGCTGCCAGGGCAGTGGTTGAGTCACCATCCCTGGAGGTCTTAAGAAACGTGCAGATGTAGAACTTTGTAGCATGATTTAGTGGTGGATTTTAGTGCTAAGTTAAAGGTTGGACTAGATGATCTTGGAGGTATTTTCCAACCTGAATGATTCTTTGATTCTATAACTGGATTGCAGTTCTAAATGCTACAGCTTTCAAAGAAGCCACTTTATGCAGCTTAACTCCACATATTTGAACTATTTCATCTTAGCAGTTTTAATCTTTACTTTCTACCTAATCAATCTGAATAACAAGAGACAGAGAACTATATTATTCCACAATTACTACTGACACAAAATACCAACTCCCACTGTATCAGCCAGCCCACCCAGATAATAATGGGCACAGTTTGGCCTGCTTCATGCAAGCAAATCAAGACTCTTACCTGCTCGGGGCTCTATCGTCTTGTTGGAACCTTCATCCATAAACACAAACCGTCCACCACCAAAATCTTCAGCATAGTCAGAGAGATACAGCAGTGAAGTATAGTCAAAAGAGCCGTAAGTCACCTAGGAGTGAAGTCAACAATTACTAAAACTTTACAACATTCTGCTCTCATCTTTGCAGAATATAAGCAATTAAGCAGATAGAACTGATTGGCTTTCTAATTTTCCAGTTGTCACATATTTAATAAAAGGGTCACTAAAAAAATGAGAACATTGCTATAGAAATTATACATGTTTTTTAGTCTATACTGTTTCTACACAGACTACATACATATTTTACACGACTAGTATTTTACCTGTATTATTTCTATTATTACGGTTTGCAAAACTAAAGAAATGTTTTTATTGATCTTTGTCATCCTATCTCTACTGAACAGCTGGCAAAAAACACGGTGTCAGAAGTTACGCCTTTGCATCAAATCAAATATATGGAAATGCTCAGATTTATTTATATTATTTCAAAATCAGATTTCACCATAATGCTGATAAGAACCAAAACCAGTCTGTGAGAAATTAACCATATCTCTTAGCTAATCACAGTTTGAGGTTTCTGGAAACCTCACCTTTTACTCTTTCACCAGCTAGCAAGCAGAAACTTCATGGTAACAGTGAATCAGACCTTCCCAATAAATACACCTTCGCTGGAGGAACACCTACTCCTTTCCATACAGGCTTTGTTTTTTTTGTTTTTAAAACCTTCACACATGGCTTTCAAAGTCTTTGCTGCCTGTCAGCCTGCAGAACAAACACCACGTTTTTAAGTATAACAGACTGATTTTCATTCCTGTTAGAGTATTATTTATTTGCCTTAATATGAACGTTGAAGATGGGGAAAAGAAATGGTATATATTGCATAGCTTCACTCTGAGTTTTAAGTGTTTAACGCTGAGCTGAAAATATTTCCTTTTCATACCTAGGTCACCTACAATCAAAAACATACTTAAGAATCGATGGCTGTATTCTCCAATTTCTTTACAGTATATCACAACTCAATGAAGCTCTGCTTTACACTGTCAAAGCAAAATGTGCAGCACAGAAGTACTGCATAAATATACTGCATTAGCAGAGTGTTTTGTCTGACCTGGTGACTGTTAGAGGTAAGTGCTACTTCCAAACACTGAAGTTCTCTAATTATTTTCCTTTTTTTTAAACAAAAAAAGTTACATTCATTAGCGCCAGTTAAATTTTCGCTCAACACAGTTGTACACGTTATTCTGTAAGAGAGCACAGCTACAGATGGGATAGGAAGACATTTTCATTCTTACTCATTTTGTTATTATGACCATACAAGCTTAAAAAAAAAAAAAAAATCCAAATCCAGCAATAAGCAGCACTGCACAGTCCAAATCAAAAGAATGAGAAATGTTTTGGTGATACCCTTGTCCCTATATTTACCCAAACCTTATCAGCAATATAAGACAGTAAATGTGAATTAATGAGCACGTGCTACAGCAGCACCTCAGAACAGCCAGTCTACAGCCCTCCTCCTGCAACCAGCTTTGCAAAGCTATCACCTTCACCACTTCACCACTAAACCTCCAGTTAGCTTAAGGCTCAGCTTGTTCTACTTCAGGCTAGAAAGGCTGAAAAGGGATATGAATGCTGCCTATATGGGGATAGGAGGAAGTGGAACACGGGGGGGGGGGTCTTCTTAATGTAAAAGCCAGGGTTCATGCAAACCGAAATAGGTATAAACTGAGTACGTGTAAGTCTAAGCTAAAAACTAAAGAAAAATTGCGCCGAAGTCCTGGAATAGATTTTTCAGTAGGAGAAATTCAAGGTAAACAAAACAAAGCCAATTCTGTGGCGGAGCCTGACAAGTCTGTGAAGAATGGCAGGATCCTTCCCTTGGGACTGCAGAACTCTTCCAGTCCCGCATTACCTCTCTTAGAGAACATTATAAGGCTATTCTGCTGTCAGGGTTGAGTGTGCAACAACAATTCCATTATAAATCAGGCATTTGACATTTGAAAGATCCAGCTCCAAACAAATTCCATCCAAGATGAAATTCCACATCTTAAGACAACACTCTATTCGATCTGCCTTGCTTATAAATTCAACAAGATTAAATGATTCATTTGGGTGATTTAAGGGTTTCCATTTCCATGTAACTAAAAACCGAATAAATTTTAGGGGGAAAAAAAAAATTCAATCGCATACACACATAATAGAACTGTGATGTTCCGTTATGCAGTTAAAATATTCCAAACCAAAGATATTCAGATAGAGAAACGTAATTGCAATATACTCAGCAATTCAGGGGAAAACGTAGAATGTTCTCAAGTGCTCCAAGGAGCCTGTATCTTTGAACCAACAGCATCAGGCTTTGAAACAAAAATGTGTCAGATTCATTTTTCAAAGACTTGATTTTACCTTTCTTTTGTAAAGAGGAGAAAAAAAGCTGAAGTCTTGTAGCAGCAGTCCTCACTGTTTAATTATTACACAGGAATACACAAAAGCATCCAACTAACTGGCAAAAGTTTCAACATCCCGAGTTCTATCGATCTTTCTTCAACATCGAGTATTCATGATTGTTCCGGGGGCCACACAGAAATACTACGGCACTTCTTTGTACAGTAATTCTTACTGCAGATCAATAGGGGCACTTTTTCCTTGTTTTCAGCTGCAGTGAAAATGAACGAAACTTGGTTTGTGTTCTCAACTGCAAAAACTAAAACACCAGGCAGACTGGCTGCACTGAAGATACGCTGGGAAGCAATAACCGGTCTATCCTATTTAGCCTTCCCTGAAATATTTTCTGACCTACTGACCTTCCTGTTTGAATTCAGTCTCCTGCAGAGCTTTGAATTCTAAATGCTGTATAACCTGACCAGCTCTATATAATTATTTTTTACCTCTTTCTAAACACCCAATATAGATAGACATTTTATATATGTATGTTACATATATATATGTACAATGTAGATGTACATTATATAATATATATGTACATCTACAGTAGGTTAAAATTATATGCAGACCTATATATTCAACACATACTGTAACTTTTTCTGGAAGCCATGATCAGTAAACACATAAGGGAATGCTGCATCCACAGATAGCTCCGTTCCAATTGTACTTAAGGGGAATAAGAGCAGACAGAGAGATTAGAGGCTTGTTTGTGCAGCAAGGAAAGGATTCAAATTAATCCTCTGATACCACTTCAAGTGAACGATGTACCAGAAGTGAAGACCAATATCCAGTAGCAATGATACAAGATGATGTAATTAGGACTTTCACGATGGACATGAAGTGAACAGGACTGAGGATGCCTCCCTGTCAGACCCTATTTAGGGCTCCATTAGCCTGGTTCAAACCATTTTCTACTACCCAGTGCAAACTGCTATCATTTAAACCACAGATATATGTACATTAGCTGGCAATAGCTGAAGTCCCTTATCCCAGAGAAGGGACGAACCACTGAGCTGAGGCAGTTTCTACAAGAATGATCCCAGCCCACGGTGAACGGTCCATCTCGCTTCAACACTTGGCACCGCTGACAGCACTTGCTCCATGTGAAGACCAAAGAGTGAGAATTGGACCACCACGTCATGAGCTCAAGAAGCACTTACAAGAAATCTGCTCTAGGTCTCTGTACATGAGACTGTACAGAGACTGTACCACTGTACCCATGAATACTGTTCACCATAGTTGTGGTCTGGAAAGTTCTGTTCCTTTGTGCCCCCACCCCTCCCTCCAAAATAAAAGGAACTGATCCACACAAGTGGGACCCACATAAGGCTTCCAGCCTAGCATATAATGCTGTCTGGACAGCGCAGACAGTGGCCCAGCATTGGCATGTTCATATGCAATCCTCACTGTAAGGATGCTTTTCAAGAGCACAAATGAAAATAACATTAAAACATATTTCAAACACGGAACGTAAGTTTAAGGTGCAGACAAAAACACTTCAACAGTCTGAATGCTTTACCTTTCCCAGTAGTGAGCTTCCTGTTGAAGTCAGCCGCTACAGAAATGAAAAAGTGTTCAAACTACCTATACATAATAAATAGGACAGGCTATAGTTTTAACTTCTGCAGTATAATCTAAACTATACTTCCCTCAGAAAATACCTTGAAATCTAGCATGCCAAATTTTCATATTTTAGAACAGGTATGTGATTTTGGGGGCATCAAATTCTACATGATCATGAACAAGGTGTTTTGTAACTGTCCCAACTGTGACAATAATCCTTCACTACTGTGAAATCAGACTACACAACTGTTCACTGTAGAAACTAATACGGTTTAGGTAACGCACAGCAGATTTGAGAGACCACATTTAGTGGGTGTTTTTTTGTTGTTGTTGTTTTGAAACTGGAGGAGGGTGGAGGGTGTTAGAAAAAGCCAAAGCTAATCAGTTGGTAAATTACGTGGCAGGCTGTTTAGGGAGCAGATAAACAAAATGTGGACAAACTGATGGATAAAACCAGCAAAACATCTAGCCCCCTGTTCATCACGTACAGGCACTGTCAGGATGCCGTAACAGAGAAGCAGCTTGCACAAAGGAAACAAATTCTCGTCATGAAAACAGATTTACTTCTAAACGACAAAATAATGTGTACAGGAGAGACTTAGGTAGAAACACTTAATTGCAAGGTTATCCAACTAGCTTATTCATTTACCAATGCAAAACACATGTTAAGAAGAGTAAAGAAAGTATGAGAACATTGGCAAACCAACTTGTGCAGACAAAAAACACATTACAGTAATAAATCAGTCTTAAATTCTAAAATACGCTTTTTGAGACTTTAAAAAAAAACAAAGATACCCATGAGCTATTGAAGTTTCCTGCTTTATGCAGTGAAATTTGATTCTTTGAAAGTGTGAAAAACTATGAAGAACCTATACTCACAGAACGTGCACTGAAAACGAACAAAACCCTCCATTTATACATAACTGAAATGTAAATGCCAAGCATCTATCAGAAGACACAGATCAAGTCACAATGACCGATTTAGCACCTTTGAAACAGTTCCTGCTAGACCTGGCTGAAAGAGCAACACTCCAGTTGGAAACATAGCTTTGATGGAACTGGAAGACTCCATAGGTGCAGGTCAGCTTAATCAGCTTTTGACAAAACAGCAATTTCTGAGTAGTCATTCACAAAATTTATTAATTCTAACAGCCCTAAAGAACAAAACTAAGGTACAGAATATAAGAGAAAAAGGAATGGTCCTAGCCTATCCTTCTAAAATTCACTTATCTTTCCATTAGGTTCCGCTCCTGAAGGATTTTTACAAGCTCCAGTTTTCAAACATGCCTGACTAATTGTTTAATGCAAAATAACTTCAAAGTGATCTGTTAATAACTGGAAACATTTGCAACCCATCCCAGCCTCCCGCTTACCTTGTCGATGTGGGGGTGCCAGTATTCATCGTGCGTTGTCTTGGCTTCACTGCTGTTTATTCGAGAGAAGAACGTTGGCTTAGTCAGGTACATGGCGGAAGAGCTGATTCCGAACACCTGAGCAATCTTTTCTTGAATTCTCCGTCTCACATCACTGCAAAGAACACAACGCAGCACGCTAAATGTTGAAACAGTGTAGAGGCCCCATTTAAACAGCGATGCGCCTCTCCTGATTCTTCTGCATTCTCCTTCATTCACTGTTACTGCTTCCTCAGAGCTAAGCTTCCTCCTCAGAGAGTAAATCAAGAGAAATGTATACCCATACTCTCCCCCTTACGTTGCCTTAAATGACTAATATCTAGTATAGCAAAGAAAAAAAGAATCTGCAGTGTTTTTTGTTGTTTTGTCCTCTTTTTATTATCATCATTATTTTCAAAATCTTAAGAAAAAGGAACTATTTGTCTCCTGTGGCCTAGATTTTAAAATTTCTTTGTGTAACCAGTGTGTTTTCCGATGGAATTCTATCACAGTGTTTATTAACTAGTGAAAAATCAAAGAGATTAAGTTAGTTTACATACATATTTTTAATCCAAAGCAGATGACTGGAAATGTGTATGTTCATAAAGGGCTGCCTCTTGGGAAGCACCTTCAACTACTTTTAGGATAGCTTTAAACTAACAGATGAAGTCTCAGGCCCATGAATTCGGGGTTCTAGGCCAACGTATTCATTGATATCATAACCAGATTTTTATTAAAAAGGAATACCAAGACGTTTTTCCCAATTATTCTGAAAGTTTCAACCAAGGTATCTCTACCTTGGCTATTCCTGTGTTTCTCTCAGAAAGCACAGGGAAAAGAACGGGTTTTTGTTCCGCTGGATTTTTTTTGTTGTTGTTTTTAAGATCATAAAAATAGAAGATTAATAATCACACATGCTTCACTGCAGAGAACTGCTTATATAGCAGCATCCTATGTTGTCTTTCAGGACAGAAAACTGCATACAGACCTAGACTAGGGCCATCACTGCGTCAGCTTTAGTTCAGTCAATTTTAAAGTTCAGCTTTTAAAGGGAAAGGACTTCCTGATGAGTCGCAAAATCACTGGCAAATCCCACCAGTAAACACACACAGCTAGTATTTAACTCGGAGGAAATTAAAACAGCAGCAACAGAAAATGCAATAACACAGTGAGATAAAATGAAAATGTTTTATTTTAAAATCTAATCCTCTGTGTTCCATAAAGCCTTAATGGACTGTTTTCTCCCAATTTACCACATCCTTAGCTGTTGTATTAGTCTTCCTTTTCTTCCTTCCCAAGTGCTTCAAAAGCACACAAGAACGAGATACTTGGAGTAAACACTCTTCTGAAGTTTTGATGGAATTACGTTACTAGTTTTGCATCTTTCTGTGTCAGACATTTCTCTGCTGGATTGTACTGAACTTCGGCACAATTTACAAGAAACCATTTCCCAAGTATTCCCCTGGGGAATTCAAACAGTGACTAACAAGAAGTGACAGAACTAAAAACCAGACCTAAGTGTTGGACTGTGAAAGGCACCTTTTAAAGACAAGGACCAAAAAAAGGCTTAATTACTCATCCTGTTCACAGCTTGTCCCCAGCAAAAAATAATCAATAACAGACATACAGTTTGGATTTTTAACTTGTCTTAAAATAAGACAGGTTACAAAACGTTAAGTTTTCAGGGGTCAATTCAAACTGTTTTAGCTGTGAAATATGAAAACCATTAAATTTAGAGATGAGATTTTCAGGTATTTACACAGATGCAAAAATTGAGGTTTCAAGTTGAGAGCTACAAAATGGCAGAGTTTTGTACAACTGACATCAGGAAAGGATCTGTGGTCCCCGGTCCTTCCTCTCATGCCTGTGGGCATCTGATCTTTCTGTCTTCCCTCCAAGAAGTAGGACTTCAACAGAGGCTGCCTTATGCTTCCCAAAAAGCATCAGACATAGCTACTCATTTCACTTCACCATGAATTTGGAGGAATCAGGCACTTTGAACAGCCCAACGGAAGAATTAATAGACTAACCCGCAAATACTGAAGAAGTCTGTTCCCCAGCTCTGACACCGGGTGGCCAGGAGCATCAGCCAGCTGGAATATATCTGCAAGTAGCTGTGCCACAGTCCTGACACAGCTTTAAATCTCCAGCCGTTGTACTGCTCATTAAGCAATACCGCTTCCTCTTTTAGGTTGATTCCTTTCCCACTTTCAAACACTTTCTATTAAGATTTGCTGCCTGGTGTTTATAAGGCTCCGTGCTAAAGCCGCACTCCTCTTTGAGACGTGCAACAGCTTCAGGCAAGACTGGATGTTTTGCAAACCAAGCAGGAAACAAAGCTCTCCTCAACACAACATTTTTGTCTCCTGACACACAAAAACAACCACCAAAAGCCTAGCTGGTTTGGACTGGCCAGTGGGTTATCAGAAGAAGAGGAAAACAAGCTCAAAGTTGAAGCATGCCACAAAGAGAAAGTTAGCACATCCTTCTAAAGAAACTTGTTTCCTGTTGATAAATTAAGCAGGCAAGGGAAATGGGGAGAAAAGTAATGAAGTAGTTGAGGTGACAGGTTTAACAGCATAGATTTCGCTTTTATCCTAGTCTTGGGGAAGCACCTGCCTTCTGCTGACCTAGCAATGACCACGTAGCTAGCCTCTGAGTGTGGATGCACACTGCTGGCCTCTTATTGCCCTGTGTGCTACTGGCTTCCAGTATTGAATAAACTGCAGATCTCCACTGATACTTGAACAAATAACCCATATTGCAAAAATTTACTGGAAATAAGCTCCAAACAGCAATACCTTTGAGTGTCTAAATGCTTTTTCCTGCTTAGTACATATCATACTGCTCAAAATACAGCGAAACTCCAGGAAATTCCTAGTTGAGCCAGCTCACGGATGTTATTTCTGCATGTAGGGTGTTTAATACTCACTTTCTAATAGTGTGGGATGAGACAAAAAAAAAAAAAGGATGTAGATCCTATAAGATAAAAAAAAAAATTAAAAGATGCAAAGGAAGACGGTTCCTCATTGCCTGTGAATTGCCAGCAGGAGTTCTCATTTCGTCAAATGTAAGCAGCTGCAATTCAAAACAAGTTTTAAAAAGTAACATAATGAACTTAATACTTAATGGGGGTGGGGGATTAAAGTGCAGAACAGTGATCTGACTGGGAAACATTGCATCACACTATTGCAATTAATGACATGGAGATCTGAGCTTCTAGTTAAAGTAAAAAAAGTAAAAAAACCATCCTCTTACAAGTTAAATGCCAAAGGCAAAGTTAACTGTGCCGTGGAACATAAGCTTTGCAGGGTGCTTTCCGACAGCTTTGCCTGCCCTTCATTTCACACAGCCACATTTACCCCACCACAGGAGTCATTAGCAGGTTGACAGACTTATCAGTGCAAACACGAACTCTGCATCATACTCCATAAGGCATCTCGTGTCTTTCTGCACGGAATGAAATGGGAATCAAATGTTTACTTTGCTGTATAAGCAAAGACACATCTTTGTTTAGAGATCAAAATTTTCCCTAAACTACTACAGAGCATGTATCCAAACATATGCATCTATGTACTTCAACTCATTCTGTGCCCAGTTTATGCCAAATACTGCATATAGTCGTTTTCAAAAGTGCTAATAAAGTCACTCTTCTTAGCTCTCTTAACTCTTAACTCTTAGCTCTCTTAACTCTTCTCTTCAGCCTTGGCAAAACAGGCTAAGGCAAATTTCGGTTCAGAAAGCACTATCAAGGAAGCAATGAATGAGCCCAGTGCGATAAGAATGTAAACATTCATTTTCATAAACACTGTTGCCATTCAAACTGCTGAGGGTCTAACCTGGTTCTGATCGGATGTACTATACAGAGCTCTGCTATGGTGATAACTATATGAGTACCGAATCCAGTCAACAGTTAAGTAAAGAAAAATTAACTCCTCCCAAAACTTGTCAGCAGCAATCGTACATTTTCACAGAGTCACTGGAGGATATCAAAATGCACAGTCAGGCTTGGGGAAAAGCAGAACACTCACTAAGAACAGCATATGATCACCTTGTATAAAAGTGGTGTACAAAATCTGTTTTGTAATCAGAGCAATCTGGAAGAACAAAAAAAGAAGAACAGCCAATAAAGTACTTAGAAGTATAGGAGAACATAGAACCTAGGAGAAAGGATGTTCACTAGACTGTGGAGCTTCCAGATTAACATACCAGCAGCTACATAAGCAAGGACTGAGAAAAAGAACAAGAAGTGTCACATGAAAATTTCTGCAAGATACAAGCTCTGTCAGACCAGCAAAAAGAGTCACTGTGGAAAGGAAGATTTCAAGCATGGAGACAGGAACATTCACAAAGCTCTGTGAAACCACCCAACTTCCCTAGCCCACTGTCCATGTCTCTGCCCTGTTCCCAGTGAAAAGCACCAAAGGCAGCAGAAGCAGGCAACGTGATGCCCTTCTATATCCAGAAAGTTCCAGCAGAAGTCAAATGTGCAAAATGAATAAAGGGAGAAAGAGAACTATTAGTTCCCCTTCTGCTCATTCCATGTCTGTGCCTTAATAAGTTATAAAGTTTTTGGAATAAATCTTTGATGATGGCATTTTCTGCTGAAGTCACAACCTTTAAAACAAGCACGCAGATTTAAAGGTCTCTCTTCTGGATAAAGATGCATCTATTATGTGAAACAAGAGGAATTGCTGTAATATGCTTGTCAGGTGGAGGATAAAGCATCAGCCTAGAAAGCATAATTGATTCTGAAGCAACATAATTCTGACACAGACAGTTTAGAAACCAGCCTCCTGGCTAAGAATGCCTACTCGGATTTGTTATTGTTGCAATCAGTAATACTCAGACATGAATTACAACTAGTTATATCTCTCAAGAGTGTATTTTTAAACAGACCTTGGTAGGTAAATAAAAGTAATGAAGATAAATGCTCCCAAGAATAGCATAAAATCATTCATGAAAGACATAAGGCACTACAGTCTGTGTTAAGCACTGCCATTAATATGAACAAAAGCATTTAATATACGTTGTATGGGATTCATATCCAGCAGTCTGAAACATCCCCTACATTGGCATGCAAAACCAATGGAATACTGATTTTCCCTAGCAGTACTCTCACCCCACAATATAAGGGTCAGAAATGTTCGATGTTTCCATAACTCATATGAATTTCTGTTCATGTGAAATACATAAATATTCTGCAGTAAGACACCACCTCCCCATACACTTGCATTATTTCTGCAGATTCTTCGATCTTCTGTAGAACAGCAGGCAGCACAAAGACTATTATTTTCACATTACTCCCCACTATCTTGGTGAGGCAGAGACTATTTTTCTTTACGCATTTGAAGTTCAGTAATAGTCAGTGTCACATTTTCCTGATGAGTTGTGGGACAGAAGTAAACACATTTGAACAATGGTCATCTATAAACATAACGGTATTTAAAAATGTTTAGGCTAAGTAACAAAAATAAACTGTATTTGGTTACTATTTAAGACAAAATTACTATAACTAATAAAATGAATAAGATATGCTGGGTGTATGGAATATACCTATCCATTAACGTATTTGGATACTTCATACTACTTCCACCACTAGAGGGAGGTCAGATTCCTTCACGAAGGCAAGAAAAAAGGACAAAAACGGCAAAAAAACTTTAACTTTAGACTTTAAGATGTTCAAGCCAGGTATGTTTTAAATTATGAGAAAGCAACTGAAATGCTTAACTAAAGATTTATTGTGTCTAGTCAACAAAGAATACTTGTTCCTAAACTCTGGCGACACACCTTCAGACACATGGAACTCGTTCTGTTTGTTGTCTTCGTTAAGTATATGAGCAGGTCTACAGGAAAGCTAAAAGTATCAGATGCCAAAGCTATTACATTATAACGCTACTTCATATTCTGGCTTCTTAGGGGGAAAGTATGCTCCGCTTTTCAAGCCAGAACATTAGTAATTTGAAGTCCTTCCACTTCCTGCTTTAGCATTTTTAATGTTTTGCTACACTTCGCCCCCAAAAAAACAAGTTCCTGATGTGATAATAGCATAGGACTGTCTTTATCATCTAATGCAACATCTCTTGGATAACAGATGTGAAATACCAGTTAAAGTATTTTGCATCTCAGCTGACGTGTTCCAGCAAACAACCGAAGAACTCAGATAAGCAGCTCTCTTCGCTTGCAGGTCTGCAGGGTTGGCAAATGCTAAAACTGGGCATCAACCATCAACCCCTCAGGCTGCAAGTGAAACATGGGGTGAGGCCATCATCGGATTCCATTTACACCGTCAATATTAGTCTGACATTGGTGATGGAGCTAAATAACACCAACTGCTTTAAACTTAAGACATTGTAATTCTCAGAGATTACTACTTAGAGCTACAAGTTCAATTGCAACTCTGAATCCATCACATAAGACAAGCCCCTCTCAGCTTACACTCCACAAAAAACAAGTTGTATTTTGTAGTTCATCCTACAGTTATTCAAATTTTTTACCGATATAATGCAAAATCCTCTTCTGTGAAGATGTCTTGAATTTTGTCCCCAAAGTACCTGAAAAATGAATCAACATACTAAAATGGGCATTGCTGAATCACACTGCCCAAGTCATACCAAGCTGGATTCTCTCCCCATCTGTGCTTTACCCACAACCCACGTATTAAAACACAACTCAAAAATCCTACAAATGTTTGTGAAATTCCCAAAGCATTGCTCAAAGATCAAATATTAAAAGATTAAGGGATCAATATACAGCAACTGATAGCAGAATTCCCCAAGCATGAAAAATGTCCCCTCACACTTCATGAAACAAGCACGTGGATTCAGATTTTTAAAAACAAGTATAGATTACTTGATTTCTTCCACTGCTGACAATCTATAGACTGTAACTGTAAAGGTAGGGAGGGAATATCCACCTAGAAGAATCACCAAACATATTATTTGCTGGTGCAAGAAGAACTCTAAAAATAAAGGTAACAGTAGCTTTCAAAGAGCCCAGTTCAACATAAGGTATTTCAAGTTTTCATGCCACAAAAGCTTTTCAACTAGCCATGGAAACTGTGATGAACCTAACCAGTTCTACAGCTGGTCATTCCTAACCCCAGTCCACAAGGCTTGAGAAATCTGAAAAGGCACAGAGTACTGAAGTTGCAGGATAACAATGGCAGCAAGTCACAGCCCAACTTTACCTGTACAGATTAACAAAATGCTTCCCCAGTGAAAGAGCTCCAGAATGCAAGTCCAAAATTGATGCCTGGGAAAGGAAACAAAAGTTAAAAAAGAGGAAGAAGCGTGAGAAGGTTTTATCATTATATATCATTGACCTTCAAGAAATATCCCAAGTTGGCTCTCATTTTCCATACACTCCCAAGCAAAACTATTAGTTTCTAGCTTTCAGGTCCAAAATATTAATGCTTACTTTACAACTGCAAGCCTCCCTCGGTCTGTTCTACAAACTAACAAAAGATTAAGGTACCATATGGCTAACGCACAGGACTACTATTGCCGACATTCAAATCCAACATACAGTATTGCCAGTCTTCCATGGACTAAGGGTAAGACACCTTGTTCCTGGATCCCTTCTTGAAGACATTTCCCTTCCACACAAAGATGACTAATTTTCCAATATTTGTGAAGTGCTCAAATAACAGCACTAATATTTAACCTGCCCAACGTTTGTTATTAAAACTTCTTCACCATGAGTTCCTGTATACTTCTCATATTTAATACAGACACAAATGTCTGCTTAAAAGAACAACTACAGTTTGAAAGCTTGCAGAGCCAATTTTTTTTCCAGTGTCTAAACTGCTGTAAAATAAAACCAGGGAGTGAAAGGTTTTTATATATGAAAAAAATCAATCAATTTCTCCACTTGATTCAAGCCAAACACTTCTGTTGAGCTCCAGACCAAGCTAAAAGATGAGTATTCAGATTTGCTATGATAGAGAGCTACCTCTCAAGACCCTAAAATATTTCCCTGAATTGAATGAAGTACACGTTTATATGTATTTTGTGGACAGCAAGGGACATATTTATTTCCTTATTTCCCATCAGTTAAACGGTATTTAAAAATATACCTTCTTAATAGCAGCCTTATTTTCTGCACTGAAAATATCAAATAGCAACAGTTAATTAACCTGACTGGCACCAAAATTAGAATGACCTCTTTGATGTACAATATCCTGGAAAAAAGCACTCTCATCTTCGGATCTGGCAGCTCTTGATGCACCACATACCATTCACATCATTCTAACAAAATCTAAACAATAATAGTATGACTAGGTGAGCTGCCTGGAAAGAATGGTAACCTCTGTCTTACCAGTAAGAAGGACTTCTGGGCATGGCTGGGACAGTACTCGGTTTGATTTGAAGCCACTTTGTATTTTGACCCAAAAGCAGACAGGCTGGTGAACAAGCAGCCCAAATCATCAGTGCACTTACATGTCAGAGCTGCAGTGCATTCACCCCTGCCCTCAAAGCACTTTTCTCTCTCCTCGTCTGGATCGTGTTTGGGGAAGACAACCACGACAATCTGAGCAAAAGAAAAGTGCTGTATGCTCAATTGCTTTGAGCTTCAAAACTGAAATAGCGCAACTCCACAAAAGTCTCCATTTAAAAGAGATATTGACAGCCTTCTTTTAATGTACATACCCAAATCACTTCACCTATCCCTGAACCTTTAAAAATATGTAAAGTAACAAGCTATTTAAATGGACACAGCATGAGCTTTTCGGACCTCCCATTCTCACTGAAGTTCTCCAAAGGCTGCAGAAGACTGTTACAAAAACAAGTCATCTTACACTCATCCAAGAGCAGCTCTTGTAATAAGCTTTACTAGAGCTTCAGAAGTAAAACTTGTTCGTTCTCAGTTCCTCAAGCTGCAGATGATCACAGTGATGTGGTAGAATCCAAAATGGCCAAGTGGATCAATACAAGACTCCCCCAAGAAGTGGAGATATTCACAGCTGAAAAGGTAATAGCCAAAGTACAAAGCCAGATGAGGAAGACTGAAAATGAAGTCTCGAGAAGATCGAATATTCCTCAGGGTCGTTTCAGACAGGGGAAAACATCCAAACGCTAAATGTAGACGGGGGGTTGATTACATGTGAGCACAGAGCTATTTGTTTAACAGCTACCTTGGAAAGAAACTGAAATGCATTTATTTTAGCCTCTGCCATTTCAGAACATTAAATATTTTCAGCACCATTTTCTACACTCAGAATACCACCTCGGTGGAAGCTTCTGTCAACACCGTTACTTCAAGTTCAGCTGCCTGATCAGGGTTCATCAGCCATCAGTAGTTCAGGTCAATGCTCCCCAGTTGAAAGCTCTATAAAGTTTATCTAAAGGTGGCAGGAACAATGCAAACACACATTCACACACCTACTTCTGAGAGATGGTTACAGAACTCCTACAGAAAGGAAAATGAACTTCCTTTAAAAAAAAAAACTACAACATATGTTCCTTTGGACCTTAAGTATCGTTAGTCTCATATTCTCCACCCTCTCACTGCAAAAGAGATCCAACAGTGACATGGAAACAGCCACCATTTCTCAGCATATAGCAAAAAGGATCAATTTCCCTGTCTTGCGGAGCATGACAGGGCCTTTCTTCGATCCTCACTGAAACAGATTGCCAACTACACATGCACTGCTACAGTGATTCCACTTCTACCTTCACCCCTTAAAAAGCTTTAGGTGAGACTCTGGAAGAAAACAGCAAAAAAAGTGCCCAAAAGAGAATTTTTCAGAACTTGCTTCCACTTGCCTGCAAAGATGCCTGTAGAGCTCAAACCCTTCCCCACTCCTCCTGTGGGAACACTCACGCATACGAGCTGAGAAGAGGGAAAAGCAACAAGGGCTCTCCGTGGCCACCCTTCCTGGGCAGCAGCAAACCCGTGGTTCCTGTGTGCAGCCATGCACAGACTCTCAAAAACAGTAACGCCTTTAAACTCCATTGGAATCGGAGTAGAGGGACAAGAGTTACATCCTTCAGGTAATGCCTCTTAAGAGAGACGCTGATTAATTGATGACCTAGATGAGGGGATCGAGTGCACCCTCAGTAAGTTTGCAGATGACACCAAGTTAGGTGCGTGTGTCGATCTGCTCGAGGGAAAGAAGGCTCTGCAGGAGGATCTGGATAGGCTGGACCGATGGGCTAAGGTCAACTGCATGAAGTTCAACAAGGCCAAGTGCCGGGTCCTGCACCTGGGGCGTAACAACCCCAAGCAGCGCTACAGGCTGGGAGATGAGTGGTTGGAAAGCTGCCTGGCGGAGAAGGACCTGGGAGTACTGGCTGATAGGCAGCTGAATATGAGCCAGCAGTGTGCCCAGGTGGCCAAGAAGGCCAACAGCATCCTGGCCTGTATAAGAAGCAGTGTGGCCAGCAGGTCTAGGGAAGTGATTGTCCCCCTGTACTCGGCTCTGGTGAGGCCGCACCTCGAGTACTGTGTTCAGTTTTGGGCCCCTCGCTACAAGAAGGACATGGACGTGCTTGAGAGAGTCCAGAGAAGGGCGATGAAGCTGGTGAGGGGTCTGGAGAACAAGTCTTATGAGGAGCGGCTGAGGGAGCTGGGGTTGTTTAGCCTGGAAAAGAGAAGGCTCAGGGGAGACCTCATCGCTCTCTATAGGTACCTTAAAGGAGGCTGTAGAGAGGTGGGGGTTGGTCTATTCTCCCACGTGCCTGGTGACAGGACGAGGGGGAATGGGCTAAAGTTGCGCCAGGGGAGGTTTAGGTTGGATGTTAGGAAGAACTTCTTTACTGAAAGGGTTGTTAGGCACTGGAATGGGCTGCCCAGGGAGGTGGTTGAGTCACCATCCCTGGAGGTCTTTAAAAGACGTTTAGATGTAGCCCTTAGTGATACGGTTTAGTGTAGGACTTGTTAGTGTTAGGACAGAGGTTGGACTAGATGATCTTGGAGGTCTCTTCCAACCTAGACGATTCTGTGATTCTGTGATTAATTATGAGACAAATGCAACCAATCATCATACAAAGTGCTGGAGGCACACCTTATTACTGGGGAACTAAAGCAATATTTGGCTGTGATGTCTTACACTAGGTAAAGAGTAGACACAAACGGTCCCTCCCCAGCTTCCTAGAGAGAGGTCCAGACAATCCCACCACGACAATAAGAGAAACAAAGGGAAGTGAAAGATGCACTGACACGCACAAACTGGCAGCTACCCCTACCAGGAGGCGAGGCAAAAAGGAAGGAGACTCTGGGGTCTCAGCAGAGGTGTGTGGAAGGATAAATACCATGCAGAGGCTTTACCTTCTCCCTGGAAAATTCAGAAAGGACAGCATTTTGAGGACTTTAGTTTGGCTGGGAGGGTTGAAAGCAGAACAAGGAGTGATATTACCTGCAGAAACACCGTTCTGCGCGTGGGCCCACATCAGACACCCTTGTCTGACATCACAGTTACATATGTTGTTCGCTTCCTTCAGTCATTAAGAAATGTGATTTTCCCTGCAAAAAGGAATTTCAGGTAGCTACCCCTGCCAATTTTGCAGCAACACAGGAAGCAGAGGGCTGCAGCTGACTGGCTGCACCAAGGTGCTTTGTTTTTTCTTTTCCCCTCCATCAGGCTTTGTCTAAATGCCAATAGCTTTGATAGTAAATGAGTCAAGTTTATTTACACTGGAGAGGCGTTATGATGGCAGCACTCACAAAGATGTGAATGAATGAGTCATGACTAAGCTGGTAACGCAAGCAGGGAGTGCATGCAAGAAAATACTAGGTCGGGAAAAAAAGGAAAGGTCATTATCTTTATAAAGAGGGGAAAAAAGTAAGTTGAGAAACAGCAAGAGAACGAGTGCAAATGACTTTCTGTGAAAGAGAGAACACGGTGAAAAAGCTATTTTATAGCTACAGAGACAGAGACCTACATGGGGGAGAGGTACAGCACTGGAAGGTGCCCCTGTTATATTTTGTTGGAAGTTAAACTAGAAGATTACAAGCGTGTCTTCTAGCCTCAGCATGTGCATGAGCACACGAGTGTGCATGTGTGTGTCTGTCACACACTAGTCTAGGAGCAATTATAAAGGAAGACAGGATAGGAAAGAAAGCTCGGCATGAGAACTGGGACATGACTCCTGGGAGACTTCGGTAATTCAGATGTTGGCCAGGACTTCCTCAACACAAAAGGACGAAGAAGGAAACCAGGTTTTGCACTACACTTCAGTCCTCCGAGTAAGCCGAAAGAGTAGCAAACAAAGGGAGAAAAAGGTGTTAGGAGGAATCTGGGAGAATAAAAACACAGTCTGTACCCCAGTAGAAATCTGAAGACGTTCCACTTGGAATAGTGGAGAGATCAAGTTGGCTAAAGAAAGAATTAAGAAGAAATAAGGAGCACATGTGAGAAATTATTTAAGGAAGTTCTAAGAAAAAAAGTTAGTCTTAGAACAACAGACATAATTGGACAGAATTATCCAAACACTCCAAAGTCTAAGAACCTTAAAGCAACAAGCTAAATCTAATCCAACAGAACTGAAGCTTAGGAGGCAAAGGGGTAAAGTCGCTGGATGAAGTTACGACTTGAAACATTTTGTATGCTATGCAGATGAGAGATTTGAAAATAGAATAAAAGGCTTAAACAAAGAAAAAAGTTTCATCTACACATCGTCAGCACACATCAATCATTATTTAATGAGATCTGGGAACCAGGACTGCACTACCAGAAGCAGATTCATTCCATGACATGGGGAATACAAGAACACAAACTGTATAAGAAAGAGAAAAATACAGAACTGGGGATGAAAGAAAAATAAGTAAATATGAGAAATTAGATAAAGAGTCTATATTTAAAAGGTTGTCCTAAACGTGATCGCCTAGAAATACTGTTCAGCTCCCATTTTCAGCATCTTTGAGATGTTTATCCACAATTTTGGATAAGGCTTCAATGCAATACTACACAACTCTTCTTGCACCTTTCCCTAAGGAGTAACAGCACGCAGTAACTTTCTCACATTCCCACATCACAAGAAACGTGAGAAGATTTGGATCACAGCCCAGATCTCTCTGAGACCAACAGCAGTTTACTACAAGAATCTTTTTCCCCTGGTTTCCCTCTCCTTTAAAAAACTACAAAATGATGCTTCCAGAGTGATGTAGATGACAGCTGTGTATTTGTCTGAGATTCCACCTTATTGTCCAAGTAACCCAGCTCAGGACCCCATGCCCAGCTCTGAGCATTGGGCAGCCGCTCACCTCCCTTCAAGTCTCTTCCAGGAGGTCTCTGGACATTTCCCCAGTTTGCTGGCCCCAGCTCTCTGTAATCCAAATCCATGAACCTGTCTCTGTGTCTCACACTGCCCTTCTTAATCCCTCTTTGTGGAAGTCTAATGACAATCACACGCAGGTCCCAAAAGAACAAGGCAGGAAACAGCCTTGACAGCACTAATGACAGGAGCTAAGCAGGAGGTCCCAACGGGCTGAGTAACCTAGGCAGAATGGCAAATTATGCAACCACAGAACTGAAAAAATATCCAAGAGACGCTGTCTGAATTGAATAGGGAACGTTAAATATTGTAAAGATAGTTTCAGATGGGCAACACCACCTAAGTTGCTTAGTTGTGGGGTTTTTTTTCCAGATCTTTTTAAGCAGTCACAAGGACATTAAAGTCTCTTTTTTCCACCCCACAAAAATATTTATCCTTTTCTTGTACTAAATGCCCTAATTCAGCAGAGGCCTTAGTAAGTGTTTATGTTTACAAATACAAAACAGTTTCTGTTCATACACAAAAACAACCTGAGAACAAAAGGGGAGAAGAAATTAAGAGAAACACATGAGATAAAGAGAAATTGTTGTTTTCACTTTTAAAGAATGTAATTCAAAACTCTGCTTAAGATGTTACATGAGGCTTTTTGTAACTACATGAAACCAATCTTTACACGATAGCTGTGAATCAGTTTCTCAACAGAAATCAAACTTGTGCAGTTCAGCTATAGCAACTGGTTCCAGATGCACCCAACAAAATCAGTTCAAGAGAAGAGATAAAAATATTAATGAATAATAGGCAATGTGTCAACAGTACTGCAGAAGTCATGAATTATCGTACTAGCAAAAGCAGTAATAGGACAAAAAAACTATTTTCCAGACATTTTTCCCATATCTAAGCGGAAGGAAAAATTCTGTATTATCTCCTCTCTCCTCTAGCCCCCAAAATGCATTTATAATCTCAAAGCTCACCTTGGAAGTAAGAGAATGTAAAAAGTAACAGGACACTGCTCACCCCTCCATCAGATCCTCCCAAGGACAGTCCTCTCTCTGCTATTCTGCAGGCAAAACAATAACCTCAGATGAGAAGTGGAATCGGATTACTTTGTCCTTTAATATCATTATTTACAGCATACAACTTCCCAGTAAGGGTTATTTAATGCATCAGATATATAAACCAACTGAGTCGGAAATAGAAGCCACCATTTATCTGAAAGTCTGAATCACGCAGCCTGACATGAAAATAGAGTATCTGCATTGTGGAACATTTCTGAACTTGTACCCCTTCCATAAACACCCACAACACACCCTAAACCACTGACTTTCAAGTACATTCTGGGCAACATTGAACATAAAACAAACAAAAACACCACAGAACTTGATCCTTCAGGGCAGTACAAATAAACCTACATAATGTAAAAATACTTTATCAAAAACAAGACTCCAGCCAGAATTTGAAGTCAAAGGGCCAGCCTAGAGAACAGCTCTATGCCAGCTGCACATCAGATGAAGCACTGAGAGTGTTACAGTGATATTCCCCTTACATAATCACCAAGTGCAAATCACACTCAAGGAGGCTGATAACTCTTCTACATGAAGAATCTGACAGCGTCCCCTACTCTTTGATTAAAATTCACCACTTTGTGCTCATAGAGGGTCAGCACCAGCTCATTACACATAAAGCGATGCAGCTGAACAGAGGTTGATGTTGTTTCATTCCATTTTTAAAGGCCAATTGGAACAGAAGGCTAAGTAAAAATTGTTCAAATAATGTTAGATTCAGAGAACACGATTTCTTTTATTCTCTACAACCCATATGCCCAACAGAGCTAGGCAGACTCCGTGTGAGAGAGAACAGCCTTCACTACAGCAGAAGAGGAAAATGGCTTTAAAATCCAAGTTTAATGCTTTAACCAGTTAAAACCATCTCCTTCAGCTAACAAGCTTGGTGCTACACCTGAAATACTGGCACCCTGTCAGCACGGCCCTGCTTCTTCTGCACGTTACAATTCAAAAACTAAAAGAAAAATTACCTACGGATTCTTTCAGCTTCCTCCCTTGTTATTACTGTATCGGTTACACCTCTTCCACATTTCCTGGGAGTGCACCCTGCAACACAAAGGGAAAAAAGAAAATTATCATCTTTCCAATAAAATCACTTAAAATCCCTTGCTGAGAAATCTAACCTTTGATATTAAAAGCTTGTGGAAAAAGGCCAACAGCAAGAATTATCGGTGAAGAATACATGATGAATTCACTACATAACTATGCTCTCAGTCATATGATCTGAATTTTTGGGTAGACCTGTGTGGAGCCAGGAGTTGGACTCGACGATCCTTGTGGGTCCCTCCAACTTGGGGATTCTATGATTCTATGTAACTTCTTATAAAACTAGAAGTCTGGTCCCCCAGCCTTCAGGCAAGAACGATTGTTAAGATCAATTCTGAGCCACTACAGACCTTGGGATGCTGCATTTGGCACTTCTCTGGGGAAGATCCATTTATAGATGTAAAGTTGCACAAAAGTTTGAAGGAATGCATTTGCTGACATCTGCCAACACACTTTACTGCTGCTGAACTGAACTCCTCTTCAAAGATTATTTGATCATCAAAACAAAGGAAAGAGGCAAAGCACTACTGGGAGAGGGAAAAAAATCACCTGTACAAGTCAAAAGTGTCAGTCTGCTCTGATCGAAAGCAGCTAATGATAACAATGACCACGGAGTGATGGAACGAAATCTTGCCACAGCACAAGAGCTTTACAGGAATGCACACCCTGCCTTATCGGACATGTTCTGGCTGCCTCAAGCACACCACAAATCCCTCCAGTCACACCAGAACTTCGGGAGGAGAGAGAAGCAATGAGATGATGACGTGTGGGAGAAAAGGCTGAGTGCTGACAACAACATACCGAACTGTGCACATTTTTCCTTGCTTGGGAAAAGAAAAATCACTTGGTTGACTTGTGTTTAAATTGGAAGCACCCACAGCAGGCAGTGCTTGAACCCTGAGGCACCCGAAGCACGTCCCTCCCTTCACCAAGTGCACCTGGGTGCACACATACAGCCCGCTCTGCTCCAGCTCCCCATCCGTCATTTCCAGACCCCAGTTAGTCCCGAACCCAGATCGCCGTCCTGCGTCTGTCACCGTGAGGGCAGGCAGCCAACACTGGGTCCCTGAATGCTCCAAAAAGAGATTTTTCCTCCTAAGCCACTGGAGTAAAAATGCAGCAGCAGGTGAAGGTCAGGAAACCAGGGGGATTACAACCCAGACAAGTCAATGCGTTTTCTGACTACCGGCAACAATTCCCTGAGGTCAGCTCAAGCAAGAATCAAATTCCAGGGAGCACGTACTAAATTATTTGAAGACAACCTAGCAAATGTACAATATAAAATAACGCTGGAGATTATGCTGCCAACCATCCATACGGCAACGGCAGCACAGAACCCAGCGCTGTAAAGAGGCTGAACCAGAACCACTGCTCCCCACGTCACTTCTCTTTTCTTGACCCTGTGAGCAAAAGGACAAAAAAGCAGAATCAAAGCATGCTGTTCTTCAGAAACAGTAGTTTTGAAATTTTAAAAGAGAGACAGAAAAAAGCTTCACCACGAAAAATGCAAAAATTCTGTCAGCAACCTGGTGGTGCGTTACACGTCAGCCGACAGCACTTCACAATGCAGTACCAGCCCCAAAGGCACACAGTTCAAACAGACAAAAACCCACCGGGGCTTTACAGGACGAAAAGTTGCTCTAAGTTTCACATTTGGAAGGGGAAGCCTCTATGCCTGTTTCAGGCACATCACATCCCCTCTGCAACCAGAAAGGCTAGACAAAGTTTTTTGGGGAAATTCTATCGTTTTCCAATCTCGTAATTCCAAAAACTGAACGTTTTCCAATTAAACACTGCAGACCTTGCAGTAAAAATGCCAACAGTGGAAATGCAATGTTCCTTTGGAGCATGGGACGTAGCTGTTCAGAATGGTAACAAGTAGTGGGCAGCAAACACTGCAAACTATTTCTTGGCTGCCCAAAAACAAAAACGTACGCATCTTATATTGCTGTGCCATAACGGCAGTGGCAGGTTAAAATCAGTAATTCACTTCTGAATGCCAGGCTGAAAAGCAGCTCAGGAGCTTATTGAGAAGGATGAGACATCTCTGCCTCCGTGCTAGCAAATATTCAGCCAGAGTGGGACAAACGGCCGGGGCAGTAACAGCTTCCATCACCCAATTTTAAACTTACTGATACGCCTTCAGAAACAGCCCAAAAGGAACCAGTTTGGGTTCCCAGAACTGAAAACATTTACAACACATGTAGGTAGCAACCATATGATCCACTCACTAAAGATTTGCGGAATAATTACCGTTAATCACAAACCACTTAAGAGACATATTCCACCATTTACCTAACGTTCTGCTGGCTATAAAGATGTCAACAAATTTGTGAAGCACAAGTTTAGAAACACAAGGTTCCCTTTTTTTTTTCCCAATTGTCCTGTTAAAAAACAGGATTGAAAAGGACTGAGGTAACTGACTGATACAAAAATGAGAAAGGAGAAGTTCAGAAGAAAGCTGAAAACAGAAAAACAACGAAGTTGCCTCAGCGTACAGAGACAAAGGATGGGAATGACCTTCCTTCTGTCATCAAAAAGGACTTTTTAGTGCTTGAAAGGCCAAGAAAAATGTCTTAGAGATAAGGGAAAGCACATGTTCAGGGACAGAAAGGGGGAAAAAGTACACTCAAAGGAAGTTTTCAATAATCCAAGGCAAGCCTATCTAAATAGAGTTTTCTTTGACTGACACCCTCCAGAAAGGGCACTAGCAAAGACTTGTGGTTTCAGAAGAGACGTGTGCTCTGTTTCCAGCTGCAAGCAACAACATGGGACTTAACTATTTAGAAAGGCTGGTACAACAGAGCCAATATTTAGCAAAACCACAGCTTTACAGAAGACAACTGTCACACGTCTACACGCTCTGAGAAAAGCGACAAAGACACTGGTGGAAGCAGGAGGTGCTCTGACAGACACAACTGAAGCCTTCCCAACCTGAGGAGAAAAACAAAAAGATAGTCCAGCATAAGGTCAGTCAGGTGCTGACAGCAAGGCACAAACACTGGATGTAAGCTAAGGAAAGACCAGAAGAGCCTGCCTGTTGGAAAACAACGTTAGCACTAAGAAATGTGTCATCTTTGTCATCTACAAAACCACCACGCATGAGAGCACTGAAGTGTTAAGAGCATACTCTGAAAAGCTGCACTCAGGAGAAATTCAGTGTAGAATTACAAAGCGTCCAGTAGCTTCTGCAAATCTGTGCCTCATAGACACAAAATCACTCGTTTATCTAATAAGCTTCTCAGCTTTGGATCCCAGAGTGGTTTTTTTTTTTCGGTCAGGGTGGAAGAGGCACACCCTAAACCACGCAAAAGCCCAAGTTCTCCCTGCAGCCCCCGTTCCCATTCAGCACACAGAGCGTAACAAGGGGATACAGCGCTCCAAGCACTTTTGCCCTCTGCTTAGCAGAGGTACTTGCCCAAGCAGCATTCACTTTCAAGACCAGGGTGATTCTCAAGAGGAAAGAGCCCCATCACAATGCTCAACTAATGCAATCCAGCTCCAAGCGGGACAAGGAGAGGCAAAGGCTGCTTGGATGACATTCCCATACTAACACCAGCAGTCCAGGCGCCTCCACTGTACACATTCTGCTTTCCACATCAGTTGATCTAGTCTTTGGAAAAGCATCTCAAAGCTTTCTCTGGGCAGCAATCACAGCTGCTTTGTACCTTGACGCAACATGTCAACACAAACAGGAGACTGTGCAGGTGTTCATCAGACCCACTAGAAGCCACGGCAGACTTAAGTGCTCAACCATATCTCAGGCAGCTGAAACTGCCAGTTTGGCTGCAGGGTTCAGAACTCAGATGAGACTGTTCACAGAACACCCCATCTTCTGCAAATATAATCAGTGAAGTGCTCGGCCGCTGACAAATAACAGATTTTATATGTCTGTGAAGCATGTTTACTGCTGAGCCGTACCACGGAAATAAGAACACTGCTCTGTGCCACCAATTCTGGTATCTGTTGAAGCAAACTCTCAGCTCAGACTGGTTCACTGTGGGGCAGGGACAGGTGCACAAACAAAAAGCTCATCTGAGCTATGGAAACTTTACTGCGAGCATCAGACGCTGAATGACGATGGCAACGTGCCTCCTTCTGACACAGAGCCAGCAGCTGCGGATGTCAAGCCAGAGTGAAGACAGAATTAAAATCTATTCAGTGACAGATAGAAAGCTATTTCCAATGAAGTGATTGAAGCTCCCCAGCCGAATCCAGTTTGGCAGAGAAGCACAAGCTGCATTTTATTCCTGAGTTATCAGCAGCCCCCGTGCAGAGCAGGGAACAGCGAGGCTCGGCCAGCTCTTCACCACCGCCTGGCGGATGCTGAGCAAAAGGCAGGATGAAAAAAAAAAACAAGAAAAGTTCAGCACAGCTTCAATTACCTGCTAACACAACAGGTGTTCGTACATTTCTGATACCACTAACACAGATCTCTTTCTGAAAGTATAATGCATGGGAACACATGTAAAAGCATCTGCTAGAAAATAAAATCAAACACACAATAAGCTAAAGAGAAACAAGCAAAGATCTACTTCAAAAGCCCAAATGCATTCAAAAATGACCCCCTGCCCCTTGAGCCTCCATTACATTCCTGGATTTGATGCCAATCGTATCGGTCATTCCGAGACAAAGCCAGGAGAGGTCACACTGCACCCCAAAGTTGGCATTTGCAGTCTGCTCCCCACCACACTACAAGAACAGAGAACACATCCATCCTTCCTCCTCAGCAGAGGTGCCCTTCACGTTCCTTCCTCATGCTAAAAAGAACTCAGGGGCTGCCAAGACCACAAGTCCCCAGCTAAGAAAATTGCTCTACCAAATCAGAGAAGAAATCAGGTTTTGTTGGTTTGGGACATTTCTTTTGATAAGCCAAAGCCCTGGTAGCAGAACAAGGACAGTTTCAGCCTCAGTTCAGTTATAAGTACCACATCTGCAGCAACACTGCAGATTTCCCTGGCCTTGGGACTACGGAAATAAAGCCAGCAGGCACTTATCCTTATGGTAACTGCAGAAAGTTAGAACAGAACATATGTATTCCTGTGTTTAGAGCCAAGAAGTCCTCCTACTGAGGAAGCCCTCTTACTAGCAACTTCCTGACAGCCGTTTGCTTGGCCTCAAGAACACTGGAGATGAAGTCTCCAAAATGGTATCAAAAGAACACTGGAAAAGTCTTTCTGACCACAGGCTATGCACCATCTTCTGTTTTGTTATCAACCTTGTGACCAGCAGCTCCAGGACCAGCCACCTGCAAAGTGCCGGGGCAGTTACCTTGGGGCAGCGCATCCAGGCTGCAGTTTGAACACCTCCTACCAGCACTGGCACCCGTAGAAGAACAGAAGAACTGGAAGTTGTTCTTTGTCTGCTCCAAGCAGCTTGCTGCAGCCTCCACGCTGCCTCCAGCTTTGTGCCAGCGCATAATTTGTCAGCCACATGACGAAACAGATAAGGAAACAGGTTTGGCTACCAGCTATCTCAGAAAATACTATTTTTTTTTCTACCCGGAATAGTTCACCATTCGAGTTCAACACACAGCTAGACTTACAAGTAGGCTGACAAAAAGCAAGAGCTGATCTGCCTTCTGCCAGCAGTGCCACTTCAAAGCGTTCATCCGGATACACTTACAAATCTGAAGGGTATCAGCATAGCTCTTCGGCTGCAGGCGGCGAGTTAGAATCACTGCTTTTCATCAGAGCAGATGAAAACCTTGTGTTTCTCTAGAAGATCCAACATCAACATTCAAAAGAACCACATGTCAAGGAAGGCAAATACCATTTCAAGAGAAAACAGGCTCAGCTGGGAGACCCAAAGACGGAGGAGATGTGCTTTGCAGGCAGCATCACACATCTCAAAACAAGAACATCAGAAGCTGGCATTTGTGCTATCACCGCATGCTAGCAGCACAAACAATATCCTAAATTAGTTCCACTTCATCCCCTGTACAACATTTACAAACTCACCCACGAGTCTATTACAGGGATCAGCAGAGCACGGAAAGGCGCTGGAAGCAGATGAGCAAAAAGTTGATTTCACGCAGCCCAAGCAAAGCAGCTTCAGGAGAGAATTACGCGGGATTCTCAAGGAATCTCTTGAGCTGCCCCAAGAGACGTGAACATCTGGGTATTTAAATAATGTGTGCAATGACCGGGTGCTCAACAGAAGCAGAGTGAACTTGGTTTAGGAGGTTTAAACACCCAAATACCCTCAGGTAGACCCCAATATGCTCAGGTAGACCCCAATATGTGACACAAACATCTCGTCCTTCACACCTACACCACCGTCCCTTGCACCAACACCCCAATACCCGACACCTACACCCCATACCTCACACTGGCGCCCCAACACCTGACACCTACAGCCCATACCTCACACCTACACTTCAACATCCCATACCTACGCCCCAATACCTGACACTTATACCCTATATCTCACACCTACACCCCAGTACCTCACAGCGACACCCCAATACCCAGCATCTACACCTCGTCCCTCCCACCTACACCCCGGGAGTCCCTCACACTGACGCCCTGGTCCCTTGCACCGACACCCCAATACCTGACATGTACACTCCGTACCTCGTACCTACACCCCAAGACCCAACACCTACACCCTATACCTGACACCCACACCCCAATACCTAATACTTACACCCTATATCTCACACTGATACACCACTATCCGATGCCTACACCCCAACACCTGACACCTACACCCCAATATCTCACACCTACATCCCAATACCCGACACCTACACCCCGGGCTCCCTCACACCGACGCCCCGGTACCCGCCACCCCCCCCCCCCCGTACCTTCGAACCTCCTGCCGGCACCGTAGTCCCCGGAGCAGGCCACCTCCACGAACCTGTCCCGCACCGCCTCGCTGCCGCGGGCCAGCACCTCCGCGCCGCCCTGCCGGCCGCCGGGGAGGCTCCAGCCCAGAAGCCCACCGACGAGGACGGCGGAGCCGAGCAGGGCAACCCCGGGGGCCGCTCCCCTCAGCGCCCAGCCCCGTCCCGTCGCCGTCGCCGTGCCGGGGGCCCGGCCCTTGCCGCCCCCCGGCCTCCGCCGCTCCCCCCCCGGCCCCGCTCGCCGCTGCGCCGCCATCGCGGCCTGGCCTGAGCGATGCGCTCGGCTCCCCCCCCCCCCGCCTGCCAGGGGAGAGCAAGCGGCTGCCGAGCAGCTCTCCCCCCTCCCCACCCGCACCGGAGCCGCTGCCGCAGGGGGACGCGGCCGCCCAGGCCGAAGCGATGGAAGCGGAGCCGCGGCGCAGGCAGGAGCAATCGAGAGCGGAGCGGCCATGGCGGCCGGCGGGCTGCGGCAGCGCCTGGTGCACCTGGACCTGAAGGGCGCCCCGCCGCGAGCCGCTTACCTGGGGCAGGTGAGGGGGGCCGGCCCTAAACCCGGCCCTAAGCCCTAAAGCTCTAAACCCGGCCCTAAAGCCCTCAATCCGGCCCCAAAGCCAGCTCTAGAGCCCTTAACTCGGCCCAAAAGCCCTAAACCCGGCCTTAAACACAGCCCTAAAGCCCTAAACCCAGCCCCAAAGCCGGCCCTAAAGCCCTAAGCCCTAAAGCAGGCCCTAAAACCCTAAACCCCGGCCCTAAGCACTAAACCCGGCCCCAAAGCCAGCCCTAAAGCCCTAAACCCAAACCTAAACACAGCCTTAAAGCTCTAAACCTAATCTTAAAGCCCTAAACCTAGCCTTAAAGCCCTAAACCCGGCCCCAAATCCTAAAGACAGCCCTAAAGCTGGCCCTAAAGCCCTAAACCCTGGCCCTAAGCCCAAAAGCCCTAAACCTGGCCCTAAGCTAAAAAGCTATAAACCCCAGCCCTAAGCTCTAAAGCCCTAAACCCAACCCTAAGCCCAACCCCCCCCTGCTGCAGGTGCTGCCGCTGCTCCGTGCCCTGGGTGCCACAGGGCTGCTGCTGGAGTATGAGGACACCTTTCCCTACACGGGGCCGCTGGAGCCGCTGCGGGCACCACACGCCTACAGGTAGCACTGGGAGGACTGCGGGGCACTGTGGGACCAGCCCGGCTTGGTCCTCACCGTGCCCTGTGTCCTCCGTCCTGCAGCCGCCAGGAGCTCCGGGAGCTGCTGGGCCTCGCCAAGGAGCAGGGGCTGGAGGTGGTGCCGCTGGTGCAGAGCTTCGGGCACATGGAGGTGAGTGGAGGCAGGCCCCGAGGGGGGCTTCAAGGGTCCGAGATGGGGCACGGCTGAGGGTTGCGGGGACCCCAGAGCCTGCTGAAGCCGCCTTCACCTCGGTTTTCTGCTGCAGTTCGTGTTGAAGCACAAGGAGTTCGCCCATCTCCGCGAGGTGAGGATGTTTCCCAACGCTCTCAACCCGCACAAGGAGGAGTCGCGGGCGCTGGTTAAAGCCATGATCGATCACGTCATGGCGCTGCACGAAGACTTGAAGTGGTTCCACATAGGATGCGATGAGGTGGGACTTTTCTGGAGCCGGGAGGTTTTTATGGTGGGCAGCAGAAGCGAGGGTTGAGGCTTCTGTGTTTCAGTGGTGCCCAAGCCGTGTGTGGGTGGAGTTCTGGGGACAGGAAGCACCAGCGTGAGCCAGCGTAGAAAAGGCTTCAGTGCTAAGCCATTCCGGGAGCTTGGGATGTCATTCCTATTGACCAGCTGTAATTCCCAAATGAAAATTAACCAGGTGAATAAAATAACAGAAACTTAAATACATATCAATCCTAATGGGCCCAAATCTGCTACACAGGTAGGAGTAAATATGCTTTGACCACTCTTGGAGATGCTCCCAAATCACTTCTAGATTCACATACAAATAATCTCCAGGACAGGAACCTCACTTTAATTCAGAACCTTATGGGTTTCTAGGTTTCTTGAACTAAGACTGGTGAGCGATTCTTGCAAGACAAACCATCCAGAACCAAATGCAGCATGCCTTAATTTGTATAGGAATCATGTAGGTATTTTAATTCATATAGAAAGCTTCCCTTACGTGATGTATTTAGTCCAGACCAGCGTCTCCTGCAGACCGAATGCTTACAGTGTCTCCAACACTGAGATGTGCTTTGAAATATGTCCACTCAGCGTGTTACGTCAGTGCAAGAGTTTTTGAGTATTGTATGATTCAATGATACTGTGTCAAGCTCGTCCCCCTTCCTGTGCAGGAAGCCAGGATTATTTGTTTGATGTTTCAGGTCTACTACCTTGGTGAAGGAGAAGAGTCAAAACAGTGGCTGCAACAACAAGAGAACACACCAGAAAAGTTGTGCTTATCCCATATAAAAGCAGTTGCAAGTTGTATGGCCTCATCCTACCCCACTGTGACTCCCATCGTGTGGGATGACATGCTTAGAGGGATAAGTGAGGAAACGTTGGCAGGTGTGTGACCAGTGATGGGGTGAGTCATTTTGTAGCATTCAAAAAAGTCCACACAGTTGGTTGAGACAGATTTGCTGTTAGCTGAAAAATAATTTTTAAAAAAATCTGAGAATAACTGAGATATGGTCCAATAAACTCAGGAGAAGAGACATTTAGTCCTTGGCAATCCCACAGACATGATCAAATCTCATTATGTATGCACGTTAGTTTTCTATATGGTAATACACAGGTAATTAACAAAAACAGTCATCATGCAGTGGTTGCCATAAATTCTATTTTCTTTATCCACTCAAGAAGAGCTGGTCTTATCTTAAACTTCTGTGCTGTATACCACTTTCTAATGTTCATTGCTGCTCTGTGCAGCGTCTGGTTCCCGTAGCACAGGTTCAGAAGGAGAAGCCATGACCCTGTGAGTGTCTTTGACAGTACAGTTGATCACAGCAAACTTAATGAGGAACTCCAATACTGAATTGTGGAATAGCTCCACAACATCAATGTCATGGGCCTCATTTGTTGAAAAATGTGCAAATACTACTGAAAGTTGAGTGGTTCTGATGTAGATGGAGTTCCAGTATTTTCCACCTTACATGTGTGCTCAGAACAGATTTAGACAGTACCATGAAGAGCCATACAGCTCCTCCAGCATTGATTGACCTACTCATGGCTTTCATGGTGGGAAATCATCCAAAAAAAAATCCAGATGGACCCCTGCAGTTTCCACAAGAGAAGCACAGCATCTAGCTACGTGTGCTCAACTGCCACAGGCAATAGCAGTCTAAAACTAAAATGATATACAGTTAAAATACTGAATTTTTGCACAATTTTACTGCAGCTTCTCCAGGAGTCAGTGTTTCTCATATTTAAAACTAGTCAGACAGTTGATTATAAAAGGAAGCTAAATGTGTATCTTAATTTGGACTTTCAAGGCACCTTGAAAAGCTAAGTTCTCTGCAAACAAAGCTTAAACAATCCTTAACTTAAAGGGTGAATACTCCCTTTGAATTTAGCCAAAATCTTGCTTGTACAGTTTGCAGCTCTACCAGTTCAACGCAGCAGGTATACTAATAGATTCAAGAGCCTGAGAACAAGATAGGCTTGGGACAAATGGCATTGCCAATTAATTGTCACTGATGATCCACATCAGTGGTTTCAAGACATTGTAGGTTTTGAGGACCCTGACGTGAATTTTCATGTTTAAAGTGTTGGCCAGGCTGAAAATATATACGGGCACTTGAACTGTACTGAAGAATTTCAGTGACAAGCCATAGTTTGTTTTAGTCATGCGTTACTGCACCAATAATATGTATTTAGTTCTCATCTTTAATGGGCCATTGTTTATTATTTAGAAGAATTCTGTTCCTTTCAGAGTCTGGAGTCCCACAGCTTGTGCAGCCTATGATCTGGGACTACGCAGCAGACCTGGATGTGGAGAGCAAAGGTTTGTACTCTGCTGAGCTGCTTAAAAGAAGAGTTCTGTTACTTGATTATTAACTATCATTCTAAGCTTTCTTTAAAAGTCTCCATTGTGCCTTTTTGGAAAAACAACAAAAAGTCTGATCAGTGCTAATCCTTGAAGGGAAAAAAATGTGTTATGCTAGTGGAGAAGGTGGTCATCTTGTGTAGATACAGTCCAGAGATGTTTTCAAAAGAAAAAAAAAACAGCTTTGCAGCCCTTGTTATGCAAGAATTCTTGCGAACTACTTTAAGGCAGCAGACATTCCCCACTGAAAGAATAGGAGCTGATTTTTGGACAAGTAGAGGATACTTGCCCACCTCTTCTCCATCCTATGATGCATTTAATAATTGTGTATTACCAGCAAAAATGACTCACTAGACCTCATGGCTCCTTCTCCACCAGAACAGTTCAGAGCCCAGAATTCCTGTTAACTGGAGCATTACAGTCAGGGCTGAAACTGGAGAAAAACCATATCTGAGAAGTGTTCTTTCGTGTCTTATTTCAGTGCTTCTTGTAGAGAAATATCGTAGATGTGGTTTCTCCAAGGTGTGGTTTGCCAGTGCTTTTAAAGGAGCTACAGGGGTGAATCAGCCTCTAACGCTCATTGGACACCACTTACAAAACCATCTTCAGTGGCTGAAAGTGGCAAGCAGTACCCCCACCGATGTGCTTCAAGGTATCGCGCTGACCGGCTGGCAAAGGTAAGCAGTATCTTTTTTAATGGTTTCAGGGATCACATGGAAGCAAACTTCCACCCAAAAACTCTGAGAGGTAGAAGGAAGTTGGGCATTTACAGAGGAGCTTTGCAACACTGCAGTCCTTCTTGCTGGTTATGCTCAGTTGGGTAAAACCGAGCAGTAAAGTGTGAATTTTAGAATTCCAGCCAACTGCTACAGGCTTTATCAGCAGAAGCAACCTGTTGGTGTACACCAACAGTAGCAGATTGGTTCTGAAGGCTTGAATGTACTTTGTGCCACCTTGGACTGCTTATAAACAGCATTGTGACACTTCCACCCGCAAATTACATTCTTCACATAACACCCCAATTCTTAACATTTGGAGTAACGAGTAAAAAGGATGCATTAGATTTTAAAACAAAGAAATGATTTTACCTCAGACATGGAAGATGTCTCTCAAGTGATTGTGTTCTAACTGCACAGGACAAAAGAATTTAAATGAAGCTCAACCTATACAAACTCTCACAGCCCTGTTGAACTCTTGAATAGCCAGCGGTATTCCTTAATAACTCTTTCCAATACCTAATTACTACCAAAAAAGATTCATAGTTAACAATCCAGTGTGAAGCTAAATGTCTAATGTGGATTCAAAAATAGAAGGAAGTTACGAGAGGAGTTTAGAGTAAGGGAGTAAAAGGTTTTAATGCTATAGTCAAGAGGTCTAAGGAAATACCAGAGAACTGAATTCCAATGGGTGGTTCTAAATTTGGCTTGAGCATCACATGTTTGGTATCTGTTCTAATTAGTAGAACAGGAATATGTAGCATTTCAGAGATGGAAGATACTTTCTCCAAGACAAACTGATTTTCTAAAGCTGTTTGATTTTTGGTGATTGAAATATTAACAATTCCCACAGCTTTAGTATGTTCTAATACTGGAATGTCTAATTAGTAAATGTTTTCTTTTTTAGGTATGATCACTTCTCTGTTTTGTGTGAGCTTTTCCCTGTGGCAATTCCATCATTGGCTGTATGTCTGCAAGCACTAGAGAATGGTACAATGACAACTTTATTCTCTCTGAGCTAAAGCCTAACGCAAGAGTGAAATAACCTTGCCTTCAGGTTGGCACAGGCTTATCACATTTTGAGGTGGTTTGACAAGACGATCATGTTCGAAATTACAAACAATAGGTTATGCATTTCACAGGTCTGCAGTATGGGAGTAAGGAAGTCTCAGCATGTATGTGAAAATAGCCATAGTATGCTAATTATTTGTTGCATTTTAACCTGCAAGTCATCACAGAATTCTTCATTCATACTGGAAAAATTAAGAAACTGAATTGTTTATTTGAAAACTAATTTGAAACACCGCTGGTACATAAGTGAGACTAATTACATTTAGACGTTGTTTACATGTAAAAGTTAACTAATCCATTTTCTTAAAACTAATTAAGAAGTGTGGTAAAAAAAATCCTGTAGTTTCTGGCTTCTTCACAGGCAGTTGCCAATAGAATATTTGTCTTTCCATGTTTCTTTTCAAAACAGAAAACCACAACCTACTTACATTTAACTAAGGCACTAAAAATGTTAAGTACCCTGAATGGAAAGATAATAGCTTGGAAGTGCTTCATGTAGCACAAGAAGCCCCGTGAAAGACAACCTACTCACCATAGCCCCCAAGTTTTTTCCTTGTTCTCTTTCCATTTTACCTTTTAAAAATTCTTCATCCGAGGGGGAACTAGTAGGCCAATGCTGAATACTCCAGGAAAAAAAAAATACTCTTTAAAAACATTTTGGTTGCTTAGGCTCCTTTTGTTTACTTCTACTGTCTTCTGCCCAGGTGGCTATTCTGAAACGGTTAAAGAGAATGTGGAAAAGCTCCTGGGAATGCCCAATCTGGAAATTGATACTTTCATGAGGTAAAATTCCAGCTGCTGGATTCGGATACTTCTCATTGCGTGGTAAGTTCAGAAACTAACGTTCTCTTTGGACAGCACAAGTCTGGGGACCTTTCCTGGGAGCACTATTCTTACCCTGGTGACACAAGTTAGTTTCTACCTCAAGTCATCTGTGGACGAACTTCTTGAAAGGAACAGGTAAAAATGTTTACTTTGATTCTGTCTGCAGGAGTGTGGGGGCTATTTCATCTAGAAATTAGCCATATATTCAAGGAACTCCAGCAAGGTGACTGATCACTGAAACATCAAGTTCTACCTTTCAGGCATTGCATCCCTATATATTGACACCTCAGCAGAACATACTTAAAGTATTTCAGTTGCATTCCTAAACACTCTGTGCTTATTTCAATAATCAAGTTTTGTTGAATTAGAACTTACTGCTCTTTAAACTAAAAATGAACGCTTTTAATTGTATGGTTACAGAAAAAAGGAACTTGAAACTTACCTTTGAACAGGTGATCAGTTATTGTCATCTGCCACTAACAGGCTTTTACAAGCTAGCTCCAAAGACAGAGTTAAATTTACTTACTCCTGAGGCGTTATCCCAAGTTGTGACATAAAGCTAAAGCTCTATCACCTCCTTCTCAGCCTACAGAGGCATTGCTGCTTGTTTCGAAAACTGTTCATTCTAACATCCATTTTCAGATATGTCACAGGCTGGTTCAGTCCCTACCACAGAAAAAGGAAGATTATTCATCCTATAATAATGCATCATTTTCAGCCAGATGCAATAAGGTAACACCACCTATTTTACATTCGAGGGGAAAAAGTCTAATATTTCAGGCAGGCAAGTTCATTCTGCTTTGAATTCTTGCCTTTTTCTATGTTTACTCCAAAAGCATCGATGGAAATCAATCAGTACGATGTGCTCATAATACAGTTTTAAACAGAAGGGCTCATTTATCTTAATCTGCCTTCTGTTGAACAAGTTTATTGAACACAAGTACAAAATTAGTCTTCAGAACACCCTCCCTTGTATGTGTCATTACCTAAGGAAATTACCAAGATTAATGGTGCTTAAATACAAGCAGCATCAGCTTTTTGCCATCTGCACAGAATCAAATCCCTTGAGCTCCTCTAGCGAATGCTGCTTCTGCAAAGTCATCCTAAGAACTATATCCCCTTTAAAAGTCCCAGTAAGCTAGGCCTCCATTGAGGCAGAACTTTCTTGCACGTGATTGTTTTTTTCGTTCTGATTTTTGGTTAGTCTTCTGTCAAAGTGGAATGCCGTGGTGCAAGACCTCCAAGCAGCCATGGAACAAGTTTTCCACAACAGTACTGTAGAGGAGTGGATGGAGGAGAACGTCCACCCCAGCCTACAAAAGCTGCAACAAGTGGTGGATGATTTAGACAAAGCAATAAAAGCACAAACCTAGGTGTGTTCCAATTAGTCTGTTTTATTCCTTGTGAAATGACTAGTGGATATCTGCAACTAATCAGATAGCTAGTTTGTCATCTGAAGAGTTGAAGCAACAACTGATTAAACAAAAGTGCACTGAGGGCAAAAAGGAATTTTTCAGGGTAATAAATGAAAATTAAGAGGGACTTGCAGCCTGACATTGCTGAGCCTTAAACCTGTCCTGTCAGATTTGCTCTCCTTGCATACCAGAAAGGAGTGGGGCAGAATTTATCCATATTTACAAGGCAGAAGGGAAAAAAACTTTCCCAAATTCAGTACATCTGCTGCACTGCAGCATTGTCCAACTTTGAACCATGAGCAGTCTGCTGAATGAGGGGAAAAAGGCTAAGTTAACATTGTTTTAGTTTTGAACTTTCAATAAGCTACAGTAAGATACGTATGGACTATACATATAGCAAGATATATGCAGACTTAACTGGAACATTAAGATAATCACAAGGGAAAGTAATAAGTCAGGTAGTTAAGTACACTACCATGCATACTCAGAATAGTCTGTTTGCTTCCTTGTGAGTCTTACTTTGGGAGCACAAGTATGGACATTTTCTTGGAACTATTATAAAATGAGCATAGCTCTATATGCATCAAGTACAAGAACTATAGCATAAGACATCTTTAACTTGTAACTCTCTAGGAAATTAGGTCCCTATGATTTTTAGATAGAGGTACACAACTGCCCTGTAAACCTTAATTACAGAAGTTGCATACCTTAAGATCTTAAGGAGTTAAACTTACTTTACTCTAATAAATCCTTTGGTATGCAAAATGTGTTGAAATTTGCCTTTGTTTTGCATATGGTACGTTGGTTTGGTTTAAAGAGGAAAAATGCACATCTATGCACCAGTGGAGAGTTGGTTGCATTAACTTATGTGAAAATGTGTAAATGAAAGCAGGGTCAGGAACAAGTTAGGTAGGGGTGCTTCATCCACTCTGCTCTCCTCCTCACCCAGCAGGTCTGTGCCAAGTGGTAGTTTAGACATCCATCAATATTAATACATTTTAATTACAGTCAATGAAAAAGACTAGTGACATAAAACAAGTTAAAGTTGATTTTATCAATGGACTTTTATTTTTAATAGAAAAAGACAAACATACAAGGCCTTGCTGAAAGTCTAGTTGCATATTAAAGTAAAAAAGCTATTTCTAAGTATTTTCCAGAAGTATTTCTGCCTCAGCAACCTACTACAGTGTCAGAACTATCACTTATTTAGTATGTAAGCCAGCTTGGGTTTTCTTATTTCTGTAACTTCATGAATATAGCACAAGAGTCACATTTCTAGTATATGGCATAAATAGTTTGATTTTCTTTGAAACCAAAGAAGTGGTCCTAGTTACTGAAACATCTCATTTGGGGAAATACAAGAATATTAGAGCATAGCTTAGATAATGCAACTTTCTCCCTTTGTACAACATGAAGTCTAAGCTTCTGTTCAGTGTGACTATTAAGGCCACAATCTCTCCCAACCGTATACAAGCAATTAACTTCAAATGTGCTACTCAAGTTTAAGCTGAAGCATCTGCCAAATGGATCTTCTGATAGTTATATTGAAAAGTGTTATTTATAGAAAGTGTTTGGTTTATGGGGCAGTGGGGTAGATGTAATTTAACATGTTATGCAGACTCCAAAGTGTACTTAAGTCATATGTGAACTACAGCTGCCTGATCTCAGGTTACTAGACATCCTGAGGTACAAAAAGCTTGAATACATCTCTTGTAATACTGTTCTAGGAGTACACTAGCCACAACTAGTCTTTTACTCACTCCTTTTAGTACCGCAGCTTTACATCAGGCACACACAAAGCTACATTTACTGAGTCTTTTAATATGCTAGACCCAAGAGAAGTTGAGAAAACCAACAAATTTCAACAAAACACTGACAGTGACAAGAAAAGATGAGAGGACAGTTGAAAAGAGTGAGGCAGCTGAGGCACTCTGGAGGAGAGCAAGGCCAGAACAGAACCTGTCCTGAGTTAGCCCCTGTTCTGAGCAGTTCAAGCGACGTCACAAGTCCGCAAACACTGCCATTACCAAATCCATGTGAACTGCAACTTGCAAGTTATTTTTCCATGCACAGTTAATGCAAAGCATGGAAGTCTGGTTATCTGGCTACGTCTCCCAGCTACAAAAGACAAACAGTTTTACCAAGACAGTTCAAAACCTGAATCGAGAAACACACAGTCAAGAAACACACAGATTGATACACATTCACCTATGGAATCCAAGGACCAAGTTGCATTTACTTGCACAGTAGGTTGGTTTCACCTGCACTGTAGGTTGGTTTAATGATATATTAAGCTCCCAGTTGTACATATCACGTCAGTAGTGTCCAACATATGGCCTGCAGGCAGAACCCACAGCATTTAAGGAATTCTGTCAGCCTCTGTTGTTAGCACAGTCTACAGAATTCAGGTTCTCATTTGAAACTGTTTTAGATCATCCCTGCCTATGGCAGGGGGGTTGAAACTAAATGATCTTTAAGGTCCCTTCCAACCCAAGCCATTGAATGATTCCATTCTGTGATTCTATTCTGTGATTCTAGATTTTGTGGGAACAGAGCTGCCATGTACAAAACAAACAGTACAGGGAGGATCACACCAACTGTTCTAAATGAAAGACAGGTGTTTCAAAATACTCCTCCTACATACAGCATTCCAGTCCTCTCTTCTCTTGCCTGCCTACTATCAGTAGGAAATTGGAGGGTGAGAGGAACGCTGCAGAACACCTTAAAGGAGCTGATCATTGGACATCAACTAAAAATGCGACTTATTCCACAGAATGTATTACAAGCTACCTAATACCTTACAGTAGGTCTTGCCCCTTTCTGGAAATTGAGTTTCTTACATTTTAGCTTAGTCTTTATATAATATTACATGATACCTAAGTACATAATGCTAACATCCAGAATGTACAGCAAGCTAGATGAACAGAAGAACTCAGCAGAAGTAGGGCACATGATACAGTATAGGATTAGATCAACAGAAATACCTTCATAAAAACAGTTTATCTGGAAAGCCAAAACATGTTGTTTATTTTTCCCTGTGACATTACCTCTCATGGAAATATAAAAAAAACAGTGAAATCAAGATCAAATGCAGGTAGTTTTGGCCATTTCATCCGCTTAATGGTCAAATCGGTAGGTTCAGAATATTAAGTGCAATGCATAGGCACACCATGTACTCCTGCTGAATATCCTTGCTACAAAACAGGTATCTGTAGGTAGAGCCCTCTTACTTACATTATACCATTAAATACGTAGTTCTTACAGTATTTACTCTTGGAAGTCCTTAGAACACTTGACGCTCATTTTACATAGTGGTGAAAAGTTTTCCAAATGCCAAATCTCATTCTCCTCTCCAGATTAAGTGTTACTGAGGGTACATATTAGAGTGGATTTAAATGAAGATCTCTCTAAAGTGTTATATTCTGCTTTTTATTTTATAACAGGTTTGAGGATTTGTAGTTTACAGCTGTGCTTTAGAATAAAGGTCAAATATGGTTAATTAGCTGCAACCTATTTTCCCACATTAGTACATGGCAGCTTCCTAAACCTAGCAATGTGGGGGTGGAAATTAAAAGCCAAAGAATTAGCCAACCAATTTGGAGGACTTCACAAGCACATCCATTAGCAAAGGTCTTTGATACCAACATGACTACAAGTTTCTCGTATTTAATAGTGATAGACCTGGTTCTGTGCCACAGTCAAGCTGCATCAAAAGCAGCTCTCTCCCTGTTACACTTTTGATTAACCTTTCAAAGCAACAACAGTAAGAGCATGTCTGTCTCACAGCTCACATAAATGGCTGGAAGCAAAAGCAGAAGCATGGTACAGCCTGTCTTTGGTCAGATAAGCATGTGCACAGTTTCTTAGAGCTGGAACATGCTAAGTGATCTAGCTTCTACTGAAATCATTTTGTAGCTTTTACTTTAAGAGGTAGAGTGCTTTGAAACAGGAATGCAGGTTAAGCCCTGAAGAAACTGTTGATAAAAGACGTATAACTGCTAGCTAAAGGTGAAGGCAGACCACTCAGTTACCTGGTAGCCCATTCAGATCTCCTTGAGGAAACTGTACTACAAGTATTTTCTAAGGCAGGTCTTAAAACCATACAACTCCTAACACAAGCTGATCAACTTCAATACAAGCAATTTTAGCATGCTGAAGGAACCTGCAACTCATTACAACTTTTGTCTTACCATACTGACATGTTGATATAGGCACAATAAAGTTTTAGTTCTAGCAAAACATGTCGACTAATAGAGGTAGCTTTAACTTGGAAAAAGTACCTTGGAAAGTCTGTATTTATCTATTTGTAAAACCATAGGTCAGAACAGAGGACAGTACAGAGTAATACATGGGCACAAGCCAAACATTAGATATATCCCAGCTATCTTAAAAAAAGCTAAGTTATTATTTACCATTTCAAGTGAGGAAATATTAAACAAATCTAGGCTGCAGTGTATGACAGTCCTTTCCCTACCTAAAAGTAACATGTGCTTTTCTCCTTTCTAAATACACAGTTAAAATAGTAAAAGTTTAAGTCTAGAATGAGGCTACTCTATCTTTGAGTAGTCTATGCCCAGAAGTTAAACAGAACAGGATTAAGTCAGAGCATGTCAAAGACTGGATGATCAACCTGATTGTTCTGTGGTTATTATTTATGGCTCCTTGGCAAGTCCAAGAGAAGACAGGGCAATCAGTTGATCAACCTGATGTTTAGAATCCAGACAGTCACTCACATTTTGATTCCCACTGGTATCTAATGGCAAGTCAGTAGTAGAGAATATAAAAATGCCACTACCCTGCATCACCTTGTTGTATATATTAAGCTGCTTAAAAACCATTTAGCAACATATTCCATCATATGCAATACTTCAAGGAAAACCTCAAAGCATTGTGTTATGAATTACAAGTTCAACTATTCTGTATTTCATATACTGTACCTGCAGCAGATGTTTGCAAGTAAGTGGAAGTTTTCATCTGTATCTCCACTTCATTAATGGAAAAGTAATAAACAATTTCAAACCAACACATTAATAAATAATCATTCCTAAACGTGTTAGATGAGCTGACAAAATTCAGAAGACAGCAACATCCGCATTCAGGAACTAAGTCAAAGGAAGAAATAAAACAATTTGCTTTGGACTCTACAATGGCATTATTGGGAGTGTGGATCTTGAAGCAGTTTAGCACTGTAAGAGGTGCCCTAAGACAGATTCCTCCCATTGAAAATGCACATGTAGATAAATGCCCTGGTCAAGACTGAGGAATTTCTTTCTGAAGAACCAGCATATTTTCCAGATGTTTGGAAGTCTCTGCTTTCTTCAGCTCGTGACAGTATTAATATTCATCCTGTGGTTCATCAGCGTCACTAGCCTCTGTTTCACTGCTCTCATAGAGATCTTGTTGGCTCGCTACTCTGTCCAATTCCAGAAAACTAGTAATGAGCTTGGCAACTGCTTCCACATCACTGTGGAAAGGAAGAAACAGTGTAAGAGTTAATGAAATTGTAGTGCTGATGAAACAAAAACAGGCACACTAATTCTTGAGAATCACTGGTTGAAGGACCAGTCAATATATGGCATAGAGCATGACTGACAGCATCCCACGTGTGAAGGCATGCAAAGCCAAGCAATTACTACTGCGTCAGAATACATCAATCCTTTTTCCACAGGCCCTGCTGCAAGATTCCTTGTGAGGTGCTGCTTTTATTATCAGTCCTTTGGCAACAGATGATTACACTGTTTTCAAAACAATCAAATTAATTAATCTGCCATTGCACAGCTGAGCTGTGAACCAGGCATGCAGTACTAAGGCATCTTAAATACCTAAATATGATCAGTCTCCTGATCAGGATGGTATTACAGATGTCTGCAACTCAGAGCATCAAGGGGTTTAAAGAAGTTGAACTGAACAACACAAGGTAACATCAGCATGCATAATAATGGAGCCAAGATGACTGTCTCAATAGTTGGCAGTTACTGGTCCATGTGATTGGTATTTCCTATCTTATACTTCCAAATTAAAAGAGTCCACACTTCACCTTCTACAGCCCAGCACAGCGCTCTGAGTCAGTGGGTGTGAAAATCCAGTGATAAACCGTAGCACAACCATGTAACCCTTTCCAAAATACCGCACAGTCTCTTCTTCCACATCCACATCTCTGATCTCATGCAGTAGAGCCACCACTGTAAACAGATGTGAAAAATAAAGTCTATTACTACCATTCCTGTAAACTCTCAGCACTGGTACTACTGACTTGTGGGACTGGAACTCAGTTCGTGAGCACTATTGCTCTGATCCCATACAACTAGCACTCTTACAATACCAAGCAATTGCTGAGCAACTCAGGCAAAACAAATGCGAACAGCAGACAGGAACTGCATGAAGTTCAAAGGGAAATGTGAATCTTGTACCTGGGCAAGAACAATCCCAAGCACCAGTACAAGCTGGAGGCCAACCAGCTGTAAAGCACCTCTGAAGGAAAGGCCCCAGGGTCCTGGTGGACAAGCTGAAGGAGACAGCAACATGGCCTTGCAGCAAAGCCACCCAGCAGTGCCCCAGGCTGCCTTTGCAAGAGCACTGCTAGCAGGTTAAGGGAGGTGATTATTCCCCTTTATTCAGGCCTGCTGAGACTATATCTTGAATGTGGTGCCCAGTTCCAGACTCCCCACTACAAGAAGGACAGGGACAGACGGGAATGAGTCCAGTTAAGGGCCACTAATACAAAGGGCTTGGAGCACCTGACATACAAGGACAGACCAAGAGCTGGGATTCTTCAGTTCTAGAAAATAGAGCCTGGGGAGGCAGAACGGGATCTTCATAAGGATCTGGTAGGAGTACATAGATGGAGCCACACTCTTGTTGTTGTTGCCAAATGACAAAGAAGCATTGGCACTGAAATACAGGAAATGCCACTTAAATATAAAAGATACTGTAAAAGTAGTCAGACGCTGGAACTCTGGACATTTCCATGTCCAGAGAAGGACTATGAAGCTGGTGAAGGGCCTGGAACACAAGTCTTACAAGGAGCAGCTGAGAGAAACAGGTTTGTTTAGTCTGGAGCAGAGAAGGCTCAGGGGAGACCTTATTGCTCTCTACAACTACCTGAAAGGAAGGTGTGGGGAGCTGGGGGTCAGCGTCTTCTCACAGGTAACTGGTGATAGAACTATAGGGAACAGCCTCAAGTTGTGCCAGGGGAAGTTCAGGTTGGAAATGAGGAGACATTTCTTCTCAGAAAGAGCAGTCAGGCGTTGGGACGGGTTGCCCAGGGAGGTGGTGGAAGCACTGTCCCTGGGGGTGTTCAAGGAAAGGTTGGACGTGGTGCCTGGGGATGTGGTTTAGTGGGTGATGGTGGTAGAGAGGTGGTTGGACCAGATGATCCTGGAGGTCTTTTCCAGCCTTAATGATTCTATATTCCCCAGAGAGGTGGAATCTCCATTCTCAGACACATTCAAACCCCAGCTGGATACAGTCCTGAGCAACCTGTTCCTGTTGGCCTTGCTTTGAGAAATTGCGTGCTCTGGATTTGGCTGCTTACCCCTTTGAAATGGGTTGCATACCATAGGTTAGAAACCCAAGTGTACTTGCTGTATCAACCCATAGATGTATGAACAAAATATATACAGAAGCATAAGATGGACTGGCCACTAGATTCTTTTCTTTTTTTAGTGTGCCTTCACACTTTCCCTAGATGTCTAATTGCTCACCCATCCTCAGTTGTCCATTCTGCAAGATGCAGCATGCCTTCTTGCACGTATCTAAAGATTTGCCTGCTACTAAACCCAAATTAGAACAGAAATCTCAATCCTGGGATCTAAAATTTCTGCTTTTCCACCAGTCCCCATTAGCAAAGCAGGATAGGAAAATATGAACATGCATATGAGCATCCCAAAGGAATGGCTCAGACTATTACAGCAAGCCACATGTAAGCTTAGTTATCCTGAATTAAAATGACTAACATGATGTTTTCCAGTACCCCAACCTGAAAAATACTTGGATCCTGAGAGGCAGTTTATGACTTCTGCTGCTTGGAAACAAACAGATGTGGAAACAAGCGTGGCTAGCTGGAGTACAAAACTGCAGAGAATGTTATCAAATGGGTAGGCCTGCATTTCTTGTCAGTCAATCACAGTTGCTACCACAGATATCGCTTTCTCACCTTGTTCGTTGCCTCCTTTTGATAAAGTCAGTATTTTTCTGTAGAGGTTGAATGTTTTTAGGCAGACGGTTCCCTTGTTCTTATCAAATATAGCTTCCTGTAAAATTGAAAAATAAAAAACAGTATTAAGAATACCATCAATAGCTAGGCTTCAAAGTACAATACAAATAGCAGTTACATGTGAAAATAATCAGAAGAGTATATAGCTATTTTTAATAGAGACAGTCTTCTACTATTGGGCCATGAAAACCAAAATCTTGCTCTTGGCTTTAACAGGCTTCACCGTATCTCCTACACAACTTCTAGAACCAAGTTAGAGCTGGTTTAACTGCCCCTCCTGCCACATTCTTCATGGAATAAAAACTATGCCTGGAATCAAATCTGAACACTTGGTGCTCCTGTAACTCTCACTTTTCACATATGCATTTGGCTTATTTTGCTCATTTACATGGAGAAAGCCACAAAGCACCTTAGGGCAGGTCTCCCCTTTAAAAAACACTTATGTTTAGCATCATTGTCATGCTTATGTAGTTCAACAATTAAGTGCCCTAATTAATTCTAGTCCTAGTATGGCAATTTCAAAGTGCTTCCTCCAAACTAAAAGCATAAATTGTTTTAACTTCATGATACTAAAGTGCATCAGGCTACCAAAGTCAACACCTGACTGTTTCTGAACCAGCCCAACAGCCTCATTTCCTCAATTTAGCATCTTACCTCCCACTGCTCCAGATTCTGTGCTGCCACAAAGAAACACCCAGCCATGTAGAAGAGCTTCCATGCCAAGCTGTCTGAACAACACAGAAAATGTACAAGTTCAGGATTTTTCTTCCTTTGGTATGCAACGTTTTAAGATCTACATGCTCCTTTTAAAGGCAACAAGGAAAAAAGTGGTTTCTCTGATGCAACATTTTTGCCTTTAAGTGTAATGTAAGCTATTTTACAGTGCTTTTCCAAAATAATAAAAGTGGAATTAACTTTTTCCAAAGACTCCATCTACACTGGGCTCCAAACCATGCAGAATTTTAAGTATATGTATTATTGCCAAGGCTGTGGCATCATTACACATCTTTTTTCCCTAAAAGCAAAGGCATCTTAAAAGGCCTCCACAAAACTCTCTCGACTTGCCATCGACTCCCAAACATTAGTGCTGCAGAGGACAAGGGTGAGGGACAACGGAAAGCAATTCACTGAAGCAAACATGTTTCTTCATAAAAGGAAAGTCAGCCCTCTTGACAAACATTTATTTTATGTTATTAAATGTTTACATATAAACAACATGCTTATTCAGACTTTTACTGGCAGGAGAGCAGAACCATGCTCAGAATTGTTTCAGAAAACTTTGTAGCAGTGTCTAAAATGTCTGATATACTTGGTGTCTTAAGCAGCTTTCACTGGACTTAAGCTCTTCCAATAAAAAACATGGACTATATCAGTAGAATATTGCTATATGCTACTAAGCTTTAAAATTTGAGATTCAACAGGATGCAGCAAGAGAATCACAGGACAGCCTACAAAGTAAGTTTCACATATAGAAGAATTTGTCATTTGATGTATTCTCTATTGGCAGTGGGGGAAGCAGCAGTCGCTCTCTGTCCTTTAAAAGTGTTTTCTTTAAAGTTTTGTTTGTTTGTTTGTTTTAAATAATCTGTGCTACTGATGACCTAACAGTTTCCAGAGAAACAGAGCACTTCCAAAGGCAACACAATCATTTCATTATGGTGGCAAACCATCATGATGTGACTTCCAGGAGAGCTGTGAGGACCAGCTAATCACATTTTTAAAACACACTGAAAGCAAACATGCCGGAGTACTAAACATCAGACACAGGCAACAATTATTATTGGATTCTAATATTCACACCACAAAGCATGACAGGTACCTATACTGCCTTTATGAGGCCAGACAGAGCCGCACGGAGGAGTCAAAGACAGATCAACAGGAAAAACAGTTCTTAAAAAATGACAGGCCATTACCTGCACTGTAATAAGCAGCAGCCAAGCCTATGGAGGCTATTCCTAAAATAAGAGGAGAGAATTAGAACAAGCAGCTCATAGCACCGAAGATCCCCTGAAAACATATGAATATTCAAATTAAAGCAATTACTTTTCAGAATACTTTTCAAAAAACGGACTTGCAATTGCAACTCTGATTACTATACAAGAGTCAGTTATTTGTCTCTGAACTCAATATAAAAATCCCCCATTCTCTATATAAAGAAATTAAGAAGCATAGGCAACTGAGATCAGAAATAAAAGGTAGTAACAGAATCGAAAACAGGATTTCAGAGGGACTCTCAGTCTAATCATTGCACCATACTTCCTCTCGAGCACAGTACAGCTTTGAGTATGCTAGCATTTACGTTCATCATGTTTACACTACAAAGGTTATTCTTCCCCTCTTAAGTGCTGTGGAGCCAAAAGAAGAGTTGTGCAATAAAGTTGTGTCAGAGGCTACTAACTGCTTTCTTCCATTCAGGAGGAAGCTGTGGCAGAGTGACTCCGCAACTGCAGAGATCTTGTCTCAATGCAGCTTTGACAAACTAGATCACTGAAAACAGCGACAATGTTGTAGTGTTAATGCAGTGGGATCTACCCAAGCGGAAAGTAGGATATGCCACATTTCCCCCACAAGCTCTCAGGGTGGTCCTAATAGATACCACCCCTATTTTTTTCTGCATATGCAATACTGTTTAAAAACAGATGGCTTTCAGAACACCATGCACAGCTTCCTATTTCACGTACACAGTGCCATCAAGAGTTCACTGTTAGCCACATACAAGATCTATCTCTAGCATTGCTCCAGTGCATCCACTGCAGATTCTTCCATTTCTGAGAATCTCAAGTCTTCAATGCAAGTATGGATTCTCTTCAAAAGTTCCAAACATTTATATTGTTCTATGACACAACTTTCTTTTCCTGACCTTTCAAGACTCCCTTAGAATTCAGTCCATGAGCCTCTGAGGTTCTGCAGGTGACAGACTGAAAAATAATCGGTCACAGAGTAAACTACCACACTGAGGAAGAGATTTCAGACTCACTAAGAGACTGCACTAAAGGAAAAGTTCAAGTAAAAATTCTTGTTCCACAAAGACGACACCTGAAACATATACATCTCTCGCTACAGGCTCTTCCAGGAGTTTATTACTTGACCCCTTCCCTTAAAGCAAGCTCTGAAATAAACTGAGGAACACTGCAGTCTTACCAACAAAGACAGACCAAGATCTGATGCCAGGTGACCTCTTCAGATGAAGAAAGGAACTTGTGCGGTTTTCAACCAGCATGTACATCTTCAGAAGAAACTCCAAACAGCCCAGTCTGACTCATGAAACCTTGCTGGACAAAACAGAGAAATAAAAAGTAAAGTTGTTGCTGACTCCAACACTCTCCCGTCTTAGCATTTGTCAGGACTTCTTATCATGTCTTAACCTAGACTAAGAAAGTGTCCCAGTTTGGGACAGGGCCTTTTTCTCACAGAAATAACAATATGCATGCTTTAAAAAAAGTGCAAACACTCAGGTGGAAGAGACTTGTGTAACAGAAAACTGAACTACTCTCGAAGAAACTTCTTATTTCAGGGATAGAGTTTCTACTCCTTTCTACCACAACCCACTTGCAGAAGGCAATGTGGAAAAACAAGAACTTGAAATGATGTTAGTACTTCACGAATTAACAATTCCTCAAACTAATAAATCAGTGTGTTCTCTGACAGCAAAGTTCTTTGACAGCATCTGTACTAACTGCAAAGGCAGCCACAATGGACTAGGCTAGCAGCTGAAGCAGAACAACACAGCCTTCTGCACTGCACATGCTAGGTCTCATTCCAAATGACAGAACAGCAGGGGTTACAGCCTCAGCCTAACGAAGTGCCAGTGTCATATAATGCCATATATGGCCCTCCACCCTTCAAGCCAAATCCAGAATAGAAACAAATTTCCAGCAATGCTCGACTCTCCAAGCAACATCATGTCTTCAGCCTAAACAGAAAGTAACAGCAGAGATTAAGACAACAGGTACTAATCAAAACCAGTAAGAACTGGACAACCCCACGCAGCACTTTCAGCATCTATTTACTATCTACAGTATAGAGAATTTGACTTCTGACATGACTGTGAGCTCCAGGGCAAAACCCAACCCTACCTTAATACTATCAGCACAGGCGTAGGAACAAATTTGTACCAGATGCAAGGGGCATAAGGACTCACCTGATCTGATCAGAATTGTTGACAGAGAAAGGACAGGCTGCTTACTGCTTCTCTTGCAGTAAGCAAGTAGACACACTCGGCATTACAAAGACCACAATCCAGTAAAAGCGAAACAGAAACGTGATAAGCATTGCATCATAACATTATCAGGGTGTATGTTGGCTTTAATCAAGAATTTATTCTATTCTTTTCTCTTTGTTACAACCTTAATACTAATTAAGGTAGAGGGTTTTAAGCATTTCCCCCAAAAGGGATTTCTAGAAAGAATATCAACTTCTCTGACTGGTGTGTGATGAACCTTAATACTTGTGAAGCATTCTGGGGCTGTAAGACCATTAAACAGCTCATTAATTACTGAGGACAATAAGCACCAATTCCTTCTATTGACTTGGTATTTTCATCATTAAACAGCCAACTCAAATCATTTTGCAGGAGCTTGGCATTAAGAAGGTATTAACTGCATACATATGATATGGCTTTCCTGAAGAATGCCAATATTCAACAGGTCTTTGAATAACCATAAGAAACAGAGCAGGCCCAAGCACATCCAGGCTGACAGAAAAAAAAGTATGACAGGAAAAAAAGTATGCAATTTTTAGTCCTTTAGTTGTCTTGCCATTCTTAAATGCTACATGACACTCCCACAATTCTGCGCAGACTAGCTAGTGTTGATACAAAGCTGCAAGGGATTTGGTTTTCTGTTTAATAAAACTGACTTAGCCAAGTCTTTTCATTTAAATAAAAAGCATATATGACTGATTTCAATCTCTTAGCAGCACATCTGAGAGAATCTGAAACTGAAAGAGAGAAAACTACTTATGTACAAGGCATGCTCCCTCTCCTCCGGATGTTAAGCATGAAATTTTGATTTTCAAATGGCTCCTGTGGGGTGCCCTCTATGTATCTGAATATACTTCTGCATGTACAAAGCAGTTTCCTGCCTACAACCCAAAAAATATCCAATAAGGTATCAAATACACAGAGATACCTGCCAAAAAAAACTGGCTATATTTAACAAAACACACAGGTGAAAACATGACTTATTTACATAGACGTTTAATCCATAAATGCAAGCTTCTATTATGCCTTTCTTCCCCTCCCATATTCATTCGGGGAAGTCTAATCATGCAAATGCCAGTGTCAGCTTAATGATGACATTCAAACCAGGGGCATAATCTCACAGACACAGGTGCGTTCAAAGACAGGTGCCTCAGGGAATACAAAGCACAAAAGCACTTTCTAGAAGCCATGCGTAATGAACTAAGTCATGGGCATGCCTTTAAGAACCACGGCAAGTTCGCCACAACAATTTTAAGACCGCAACAGGACACAAGCAGCTCTAAAACTATTTATTGGGTTTGACATTAAACTGATCTCCAGCACCATACAAAACACAGACACATTTCCTCCACGCTCTAGAACGAGGGTGGGCTTACAAAACCTCCCCACAGCAGCACCTTAAAAGCTTCGCAGCAAACGGGTATCGTGCCAGGACCACGCACTGGGCTGTTTTCCTCCCCTCCCTCACCATCCTCGCCGAGGCCGCTGCCAGGGAAGGGGCCGCAAGGTGCCACTAACACCGACGGAGCCTTCTCTTCCCCTCGGGCTCCCACCTGCCGGCCGCGGCCAACCCGAGCCCTGCGGCCGGGACTCACCCTCGGGCCCAGCCGGCGGGGAGCGGCCCGTGAGGGACGCGCCCGAGGGGGGCATCCCAGGCACCCCCGCCCCACACCGGGCGACGGCACCCCCGCCCCAAAAGCCGCTGCAAGACCCGGGACACACGACACACTTAAAAAAAAAAATAAATAAAGGACTGATGAGCTCCATCACGAAGCCAGAGCGACTCCTCAGCATCCCGCCCCACCCCACAGATATGCCTCGCCGTGCCACCCTCCGCCTGACGGGGGCTGCTTCTCAGCCCGCCCCGGACCGGGCCAGCGCCCCTTGAGCCCGTACCAGACCATACCCGCGCCTCTCCAGCCCGTACCGGACCGTCCCAGTGCCCCTTCAGCCCGGTTGCCCCACGAGAGGCGCCGCTCCCCACCGCCGTACCTGCCCCCGGCGCACCGCAGCACAGCCGCGCCTCGGGGAGGATGCCCGGCGCCTTCGCTTCCTGCAGCCCCCGACCACAAAGGGCCGCCACCGGGACACGGCGGCGTCTCGTCAGCCCTATGAAGGGTCGGATATGCCGGCGGCCATTTTTAGTGAGGGCAAAGCGGTAGCTAAAGCAACCCGCCCGCCCCGCTCAGAGTGGCTTGGTTTTTGCTAGAGGAGGAAGGGCATCGCCCAAGATGGCGGTGCGTGCCCGTCCTCAAGATGGCTGGCAAGAGGAGGCGTTGCGTTGCTGAAGAGCTGGCGTTATTTGCATTTTATGGCTTAACCCGTGTAAAAAAGAGCAGGAAAGCTTGAGTGTTGGTAGAGGAGGGGCTCTACATGCTATAGTGCGAGGTAAAGTGTGTGGAAAGGCTTTAATAGATACATTTTATGACAGCTTGCTAGGCCTGTGCTGGGTGAGGTGGGCATGGCCTCTTGTGCGTAGCCTGACAGGGCTACCTGCTGCTGTGAGGTTGGGTCAAGGTGCTGTGGCTAGGAGGGAACAGGGGTGACAATGAGGGGCATATTGCATTAAGGGAGCCCCATCAGAGCGCCCTTGGGCTTGGCAGCACCAGTGCATACAACCTCCTTTAGGCTGATGTCAGGGCTCTCAATGGCAGCCACATGTACTTGCGTCATGGGCTGTCACAGAGCGCTTGCACTGGGTAGTAGCTGCTACTTGCACTTCATGTGTGTTGTACAGACAGGAGGCTGCTGCACGGTGAGGTTAGTAAGGGATTACTCGGTATCACAAAGTTGTCTCAAGACAGCTGCCTGTAGAAGACCCAGTTGCTGGGGCTTGAAATGTCCAGTGAAGCAAGAATTGCAAAGCAAAAATAAATGATATGCTTACAGGTTTAACATTAATGTCATGACTTTTCATTAATTATATGTCACTTGTAGGCTTGGGTTTGGAAAATCTATTGCTTGGGGAGAAGAGTTTCCAATTCAGTTGAAATCCTGAGTGACTTTCCTGTTGTGGACTGTAAGTTATATTTGAAAATTCCTTTGTGTTTCAAGTTTAGTTAAACATCATTCAGGTATGAAAGTTGTTCATGTTTAATCCATTAGAGCATCAGCTCATGTCAGCTTTGGGATAAAATGGGTAAAATGTAGACAGCTGTAGCTTAGTACAACTGCTTAAATTTCCTTTATGTAAATCAATGTATCATTTCATCTACTGAAGATACTTGGTCCTCTCCCAGTTGCACAGGAATGTGATCCTTCCTTAATGACACTTAGTTTTTGACCTTTTCCTAATACAAATCCAGATACTCCAGCGGGGTTGCTTAAGGCCATATGCTTGAAGTTTGTTCAGCTGTTCCAGAACATCGTTGCTGGTGAACAGTAACTGAGTTTTTGGTTGCACAGCGATTAGTTTTAGATTTATGTTAGAAAGTCCGAAGTCCATTAGTTTTAGATTAGACAGTCCAGAGTTAACTGTTTGAAGATTGGGGGGAGGGAGGACTCAGACTCCATGCTATGGAGTTAACTTATTGCAAGTAGTAGAAAATACAAACTGATTTGCAATTTCCGTGTTGTGTAACAGAACAACTATGTGAATGGGGAAGGGCTACAAGGAACTGAAAGCTTGAATTGGTATGCTTGGGAGTCATGAGGTACCAGCTGCTGGCTTTGGATGAATAATACAAAGTAATAAGTATCTTGTGTTTTCAACCCAAACAAGCAGCTGAGTTTCTGTGGCTTATGATAAAAATAATCTATAAGCAGTGGTCAGCTCTTAAATGCAGCTAGTTTCTCTGGAAACCAAATATTAAGCCGCTTCATGTGATAAAATACAAAGACTTCTTGTCTCTAGAGTAGAGTGAAGTAAGAAATTCATTTGTCCCCTCCAGTCAATATACATCACACAGCATACCAATAAGGATCTGTTTTATTCTTCTATTGCTATCTGCTAAAATATTAGCAATTGTATACTTCTCCAGTTCGGCTAAAGCCACAATAGGATAACCTGGTAAGACTTAATTATGAAGTTAGAGGAAGTTAGAGGGAAATTGTTTAAAATACGGGATATACCCCACATATGATCGAGCATATGTCCAAATTGCAATAGGGCAAGGATCTGGTATTGATTAATAATTCTTACGACATTTCTTGTGCAATAATCTGGGGATTTTATTACAGTACTTTGAAGTAGGTAAGTGGCGATATGCCTACTGATTTAAAAAAATAAAACGAGGAAGAAACACATTGTAAAAGCCTAATCTTGGACCTAAAACATCATGAATTGAAAAACATGTTGCTGCAGAAACAAAAAGTATTTGCCAGAAGAAAAATTCAGAGATATATAATTGACTACTTGTAGAGATCTTGCTCAATCAAAACATTTTTAAGCCACTATACAATAAATAGACATGTAACTTCTAAGTCATTGATCTAATCACAAGAACATGCAGATATAACAGAACTGACCTTTATTTTGCATTAGTTTGACTCTTGTGCCTCTGCTCCTTTTTCCTAATTCCAGACCATTTTCCTAAATATTCTCTTTTAGTTCCTTGTACTTTTTTTTCCCTCCGAAGTCTTCTCTTAAACTTAGAAATTCAGCAGTGCAGTACGTGTGTGATTTTATTAACATGCCAGGATAAAATTCCTAGTGTCTTTTGATTTTAAATGGTTGGAAACAGTCACTAATCCAGTGTTGTGTTTTGCAGCTGGACTGAATTGACTGTCAGTCCCAGATAGAAATGATATCATCCCATTGCCCCACTGAACTCTATGGGAACATTGTGTGTAAAGCCTGGAAATTGCTCGTTTCATGGAATACATGTTTACCAGCTGTAACTAAGATTTATTGCCTAATCTGACAGCTGTTGAGTGGCATACGCTGTCACTAACTTGAGGAGGCATTTGCAGCTTACAATGGCTCGCAGCACTGATGCGTAGCCTTTAAAGCTTTCTGAAAAGGGTTGCAATGTACTGTTTTCATAGAGAAATACTTAGTTTTCTATTTCATTCTTGGTATAAATGCTTTAGGTGCAGGTATAAATGTTAAATGTAGCAACAGAGGCCAAATACCGCAGGAGAGGACGCTTTTAAGTGTCCTTTTTTAATACTTTTAAGTGCTACCTACTGTTGACATAGAAAAGCTTTTACATTGAGTTTCTTTAGTAGCCTTGCAGCCTAGCAAGGGTGCTAACTGCTACCGCCCCAGGGGCAGGTGAAAATGGGTTGTCAGGCACAGTGCTGATGGTAACTGATATGATGTTCTATGGGAAAATGGTATAAATAGCTAATGGAAAGCAGAAGTTGCCCTTGGCAGAAATATAAATGGGACAGCTAATTATCTAATAACTACACAAGTATAATCTTATACTGTGCATTGAAACATGGATTCCTTGCATGCTCCCCAGTTTTGTACAAGTTTTTGCTCTTTTTTATTGATTGAATTCTTAAATTGAAATTAATTCAGTCCAGGTATTCCCAAGCTAGAGGTACACTTGAGATGTTTTCAGATGTTTCAGTATTTCTGCATATGTTTCAATGTTGATTTGCATTATGAATGTAAAGAAATATGAGGGAAAACTAAAAATACATCTATTTTAAATATGATCTGTGCAGAATTATCAAAATATCCAAAGCTATCATGTCTTTTGAAGAGTTGCTGTATTAAGTTTGGATAACAAAAATAAGCATAATCATAAGTGTGAAACAGAAGGATTTTAACTATGACTTTAAGTGCAAATCTATGAATCTATGCCTACTGTATCCTTGTGGAATAAGGATAAGATTGGCACGGTTTTTTAGTAAGAAGATACTCATCCAGAGGGACAGAAAAGATTTTAACAAGATGTTCCCTAAATTCTGCATTCTAGTAACTTTGTAGGAAACCCAAAGTCTTAAGTTGTATTGGGATTGCTCTAGAATGATTGCAGTGCTTTAAAAAATCTTGTATTAATATGCTAATACAAAACATGAAAGCATATTGAATGAACATAGCAGAAGCACAGGGAACTGTCATTATCTTAGCTATTATAATTTTTACCTCAAGCTAGGATTAGTGATAGTTTTTCCAGGGTGTATATATAAAGCAATATCAGTGCATTTTTCTTTAAATAGGCAATAAGAAATGGTGCTTCCATTTGCTTTCATTATTAGTAATAATAAGGAATTCCTGATTCCTCAACCTCAGTGATATGTCACCTACAGACTCTAAATTAAAAAAAAAAAAAAAAAAGAGCATATTTTTACATTCTACTCTAGGGTTATCTTTAAGAACACTAATTAGACTGGGGATTTGACTGTAAAAGATTTTAAAACATTCACTTCTCTGGATTGTGATGTCTTTTATAGGCAGTTGCAGTAAAAAAAAAAAAAAAAAGGAAGTTACATCGTGGGGTTACAAACTTAAGCAGTGATGACTGTCTCTAGTTCTTGTACAACATTGCCATTTGTGCTTAACAGTAAATAAATAAGTAAAAACATGTGGTTTAAAGCTGTAGACCTTACCTGTACCAGGAAGAAACGTACGCAGCGCACTGCAAAGGAAAGTTGCAGTTCAGGGAGGAAGTTAACATGCTTGGTGGAAGTTCCGTGGTTTGATTTCTGAAAGGTCATTTTTTATACTTGAAAAAATTCTCTGCTCAGCCATAGGCATATGCTTGTATGGCTGCTTAAGTGGAGGGAGTGTGTAAAAAGCAGAGTGAGCAAGATACGGGTTGAATCTTCATGCTTAAATGGTACAACGTGAGATTTAGGAAGACAACCACTGACATGAATGTGAAGTGCCTTAACCGGTGCTGTCAGGGCGGCGAGGTGTGGGAGGCAGGGCTGTGCGCTCAGTAACGTTACGCTGAGGGTTTCATGATGCGTGTATGTGAACAGGGCACTGATACGTGTATTTTGTTCGAGAAATAGGAGATTAAGCCCTGTTGGCTTAACGTGCTTAATCTTGTTGTGTTTAGTAACTTCGAAGCAACCCCAGGAGCAGCTGAGGGAACTGGGGTTGTTTGATCTGGAGCAGAGGAGGCTCAGGGGAGACCTCATTGCTCTCTACAACTGCCTGAAAGGAAGCTGTGGGGAGCTGGGGGTCAGGTTCCTCTCACAGATAACTAGTGATAGGACTAGAGGGAATGGCCTCAAGCTGCACCGGGGAAGGTTTAGGTTGGAAATGAGGAGCCATTTCTCCTCAGAAAGAGCAGTCAGGCGTTGGGACGGGTTGCCCAGGGAGGTGGTGGAGTCACACAGTCCCTGCGGGTGTTCAAGGAAAGGCTGGACGTGGTGCTTGGGGACGTGGTTTGGTGGGTGACATTGGTGGTAGGGGATGGTTGGACCAGATGATCTTGGAGGTCTGTTCCAATCTTAATGATTCTAGGATCCTATGAACTCTTATTTTAAAAGACCTGAGGGGGGGGGGGGGGGGAGCAATGGTAGGGAGAAAAAAAGAAAAAAAAAAAGAGAGAAAAAAAATGTATGCATTAACTACGGAGGATGTTTAAACCACAAAAAAAGCCCGCAGCAGAATACCGAGGCCTCCCCCCTCCCCTTGCCGGCCCGGCGGCGCCTCACGGCGGGAGCTGCCGGGGAGGGGGTGGTGGGCGCGCGCCCGGCGCGTGATGCGCGCCCCCGGCCCCTCCCGTGCCCGCGCGGCGGCGGGGGCGAGCGCGGCGGCGGCGGCTACGTGCCGAGGCTCAGGTCCACAATGGGCCCCGCCGCGCGGGGGGGCGGGGAGGCGGCGGCGGCCCCAGTTCCAGCCCCAGCCCCAGCCGGGAACCCGGCGGCGACGCGGCCGTGAGGCGCTGCCCAGCCCCAGCGCCGGCTCCGTGCCTTCGCCGGGGACGCGATTGAGCGCGGCGGGACGGTACGGTGCCCGCTTCTTCCCCTGCACCGCGGCCGCCCCGTCCGTGAGCGGCCGGTGCCTGGCGGTGCGAGGGACAGGGGGCGGGCACGGCGACAAAGGGCGGCGGGGCCGGGCCGGGCCCTCACCGACCTGCTCCTGTCCCGCAAGAGAGCCGGGTGGCGCCGGAGGGACCGCAAATGAAGTGCGAGAACTGCACCAAAAAGGTGAGCGGGGCGGCCGCGGGACCCCCCCGCCCGGGGACTGCACCTCAGGGGGGCTCGGGGGGCGCCCCAAGGCCCCCGGGTCCCCGGCTGAGCCCCCCGGGAAGCCTGGCCGGGGGTGGTGGGGCCGCCCCTCAGGGCTCTTTGGGGCTGCTCGGGGTGGTGCTGCTGCCTGTTAGGGCTCTTCGGGGTTGTTCGGGGTGGTTTGGGGTTGTTCGGGGTCGTGGCGCTGCCTCTTCGGGGTTTCTCGGGGCGGTCACCGCGCGATGTGTGTCTCTGGCTTCTCGGCGTCCAATTTGATCTTCCCCTTGGGGTTCAAAATAATAGTAATCGCTGAGAACTGTGAAACCGATCAAGGGAATTTCTGAGGAATTATTTAATTGTATCCGACACGCTTGAAAATAAAGCCTTGACTATAACGGTGCAGCTCTTGTACTGTCAAAACCTGTAAATGAGCTAAAGGAGTTTTTAACTATCCAAATAGTTCTGTAACGATGTTGCTGGATGTATTTTGCATAATACGTCTTATGTTTTGTTTCAGGAATGCAGTAAAAAACAGAAAAATGATGATTCGCAAAGTGCATCTGTTGATGCATTGAGTTCTAATGATGGCTTTGAAGAGGTAATGTTCCTTCTAAAAATTGTACCATGTGCTTCTTTTTGTTCTTGTTTTATCATGTGCCCCAAGGGCAGAGGTTCCAAATAGAGAACTTCCAAGCTCTGGATATAACACTGTATCAGTTATGACTCTGTATGTGTCCATAACATGAGAATCAAGAACCTTTTCAAAAGATGAAATAAAAAAACCTTGGTCTGCAAGCACAAACAATAATTAAATGTTTTGTTGTTGTTGTTTTTAAATTGTGTGTCAAAATTTTACGTTAATTCTTCATAATGGGGACAGGGCTTAGAAGGAAAAAAGTGGGATTTTGCCTGTTCAAGTGCACAAATGTATTATTTCTTTTATATAGGACAAACTTGTGTCACATACTGTTCGTCAAGAGGTAACTGTCTCCCTGGGAATAGGTTCTTAATTGAAGGAATTCATTATTTTTTTTTCCACAAGTAGCTCGGTTATCTTGCACTTCCATCCAAGTATTCCTTTTCCCCCCACAGTTGAGCTTCCAACTGTATTTCAGTCAGAAATCTAGAACTGTTGCTTTGCAGTAAATGGTCAATGTAACTGTAGGACTGCCTTCTGTTTGTTTTACCTAGAGGTAAAAGCCTAAGCCGTGTTGGTGGTAGAGGCATCTGGTTATTAAAGAGGCTTAATAGTTCAAATGAAAGTTTTCTGACTTGCTTGGTAAATTGTTGGTTACTGTCAACTCTGAAATTCAATGCAAATCTGGTTAATACAACATGTACTTCAGTGCTAAATTTAGACCGATGTGTTTACACTTAAACGTTTTGCAGTTTCACAGTAATAATAGAGCAGAACCATGAAGAAGGATTGAACAAATTACTTTGACTACTTCTAAAAAATCTTTGATGTTATGCCAGTGTCATGGATAGTCTTGTTTTAAATAAAACAGTGAGAAGCAGATCTGCTTTTTATCTGGGTCATTGCAGAGATCTTGAAAATTGCTCGATCATTATTAAATATTTATGTATTTGTATCCTTTTTTACAGAAAAATGAGTTTCATGCATTGGCTAATGCTAAAATACTCCTTAGCGACTGCTTAGCATGTGACAATTGTATGACATCAGAAGAAGGAGCCAGAGTTTTCCAACAGAATCAGAAGGAGCTCTTTCGTATACTCAACCTTAATAAGGTAAAATGACACAAACAATAACGCACTGTTTTCTGTGAGGAGGGGAAGAGATTACAGAATGACTAAGAACTTAATTTCCCAAGGCAGTTAATATGAAGATCTGTCAGGATGTACTTTGTCCAAAGAGGAATGAAAACTTAAGGCAAGATGCACAGTAAAAGTACTTAACATAATTTTGCACTAGAGAAGCAAGATTACATCACTGGCCCTAAATGAAGAAAGTTATTGCACTTGCTGAAGTAAGATTTTTGGAAAACATAATTTCATTATTACTCTAACATCAAATAGGTCTGAGGTTCATTGTTTATAAATATTCACACCATAGTTACTAGCACTGTTCTGGGGGTTTCTTATGCCAATGTATCCACATAATACAAAGTTATCAAGACTAATTTTTGGAAGTAGAATTGGTTTTAATATATTTTTGAGCTGCCTATGTTTGGAACAAAAACTGTTGCCCTCAATTCTTAGCAAAGAATTGCTGTTTTCTGCTGAGATCTGTATTCCCTGGAATGTAACTGCTATGTATGGTGTTCAGATTTTTAGATCTTGATCCTGATTGAATTCAGTTCCATTCAAGTCTTCTGTGTCCTTACTTGGTCTTGAAAAGCTATTAGAATTAATGCTGGCATTTTCTTAATCTGTACATAAGTGTTGTAAATAAGATGATCGTTACGTAGTAATTTAGTTTTCTTAGAACTAGTTTAACTCTCCATATAACATGATAATATTGTACACAAGCGAAAGAGAGAAGAAAGGGGGGGGGCAGGAGTGATACAACCCTTTCAGGTCACATAGGGTCTAATTGAGATGCAGACGGGTTACCTTAATCAGAACTTCTCAGGTCCAGAGAAGGACAGTGAGCAGGCGAGATGCTTTCCAGACAGTGGTGCTTGCAGGGTCAGTATAGTGTATTTAGGGTGTCTAAGAACAAACTATGGTCTCTAACCTTTTACAGGGTGACACTTGTCTGTAGCATAGTCCTGGTTTCTCTTTCAAGTGTTCCACTGATCTGGACAACATCTCAACGAAACCACAAGGTTCATCCTCAAATAAATGTTAGAGTCATCTGAGCTTTACAATTGCATACCACTGTTTGTATTTTCAAAGGGTTCTTCAGTGCTCACAAATGCTGGTTTGTTAAGGATCCTATCTTGCCAGTTTCCTCTCAGTTTCTTCAGTGATAGAGACATGGGAGTCTGAACAAAGGTTCAGATCTGTAATTTGCTGGGTTGAATTTGTAACTTTGAATGCCCATGCTCCTGGAAACACTAGTTCATTTATTTTAGTATTTAAACATTCTGCTTTTTTTCCTCACTTGTCAGTACTAGATTCTGGTAGGAATGAACACTTGATAGGTGCTGAATGTCTCTTAAATTTCTTTATGCCGTTACGAGACCAACTACAGAATTGTCTTGGGACAGATGGATTTCCTGGGTCATGCAAAAGCAACATCTACGGATGATTAGAGATAAACACTGACAGGATCAGAAGAACATCCTGTCCTGCCCTCAAGAAACGTGATCGTTGTTTCATAGGGGTTTTCATAATAAGGCCTGCTGAAGCATAGGACACTGAGGAGTAACTCCAGGAGTAGAAAAGGGAGGGAAAGGAGGGAGCATTACCCTTTTGTAATTACCCACCTTGTTTTCTTTGTGTTTTGTTTTGTTTTGTTTACCAGAAATGTGATACCTCAAAACACAAAGTGTTGGCAGTGTCTATATGCCCTCAGTCATTGCCTTATTTTGCTGCTAAATTCAATCTCTCTGTCAATGATGCAGCCAGGAGACTCTGTGGTTTCCTCAAAAGTCTCGGTAAGTTTGGGGTTGTTACGGTGGAGCAGAAAGGGAGGGTTATTTTATGTTTTTGCTTCCTCAGCAGAACTGTTTGTTACGCAGTCATAAAGCACAATTTAGTTTAGAGGTGAGTTTGAAATGTGTACTCTGTGGTATTAGTGACCGTGCACCAGTGTGACATACACTGGTTTCAGGAATAGATTTGAAGCATGACTGTGTTGATAGTAAAGGTCAGAGAACAGAAGGACGTTATAGAGCCATCTTTGAAATGTTCACTATGAAGAAATCAGGGAGGATTTGGCTGTGAGCTTCAATAAGATTTCTCCCTTGTTTTCTAACTTAGGGGGAGGGGGATTATCCTAAGTGCCTACCAGCCCTTTGACATGAATCTCTAGAATATTATCAGGTGTTTTTTTTTTCTGTATTTTCAAGTGACTCACAAAAACTGTTGTATCTGCTTATTTTATGTTAAAGCTGAATTTACTTTGTTCTTTATACTATATATACAAAGTTTAATTTGAAAAAAACAAGGGTTTTCTTCTTTAATGTACTTGAGGGAGGAAGAAGGACGGTAATAAATCCGTGAATTGTTTCCTGCCTTATATTTTTTTTATTTTTCAGGTTTTTTTTTTAATGCATGTCTGTACCCCGTATATTATTTTCTGCGTCCAAAAAGAGAGCCAAGTTCTGGTGGGCCCCAGTTTTCTTAGAATACGTTATTTATCTTTGCCTCACTTGCTGCAGGGACGTGCTCAATATTACGTAGGTGTATAGGGAGTGTGTTGCTAAACAAGCAGATGGAAGGTCTCTGCTGTGTTGCTGATATGCCCGTGTACCTTTGCAGACAACTTAAGCAGAGGAAGATACGCCTCTTAGCAGGATACATGTTGTTTTTTTTGTGGATAAGAAGTCACTTCACGTTTTGTAAAGAATGCTCATTCTCAAGAGTCACTGCATATAGCCCTGGGGTCTTGAGATCCTATGCAATTGGACAAACAAAAAGCAAATATTTTCTGAATGAAAAGCTTGCCATAAGGAAGCTGACAGCTATTTGAAGTGTTGCTAGTCAGAGTTAGCAAGTTGGTGGTCCTTTTCAATTCATGACACAGAAGATAGCTTTTCAGCGTACAGCTTTTGTTTTTGACTGTACTAATTGTGAAATTTTGGTAGAGAGTAGAGAATATATCCATTGATCTTCCAAGATTTTCTGTAGACCTAGGATTTGGAAGGATTTGTGTGAGATGGAAAACATTCCACTCATTCACTGTTCCTTACTATTGTATTTCATAGGGGTGCATTATGTATTCGACACCACTATAGCTGCTGATTTCAGTATCCTGGAGAGCCAGAGGGAATTTGTGCAGCGGTATCAACGGAGGAACCAGGAGGAGCATGCCTTACCAATGTTTGCCTCTGCTTGCCCTGGTGAGAACTGATTTCTCCAACCTTTTTCCTCCAAGGAATTAAGGGTGCTTTCATCTGTTTTTCATGGGCTGTTGGAAGAGTTACCAATGAGCTTTCCCACGTGTGATGAGCTATCACAGCCACATAAATGTGAGCCATGCCGACAAGGAATGGGTGTGCTCGTGTTGGATAAGGTAGTTGCTAATTCAGTGTAGGTCCTTGCGCAGTCAGCTACCAAAGTTGCAGTAAACGACCTGTCTGCGTCTTGCAGTTGTTTCCTGTTGCACCTTTGTAAAAGGTGGGGAGTGTAAATCCTGTTGTTGCTCTTCAAAAAATGAACCTTGCTGGTACTCTAGAGTTTCTGATAATAATACAAGGAACCTGAACTACTGATTTCCTGTGCTAGTATTGATACATGGTGTTTATTAACCTGTTGTATTTCCAGTCACTGCTATAAAAGAAGCATACATTACATATTAATGTCTGGATAATGAACCAGAGGTACAGAAGAACTGAGGTTTTTAGCGCTTCATGTAAAGCCCTAGGAGAAATTAATCACAACTGAAATTATGATTGAGGAGTTGGTGGCTGCTGCTTGTATGCCTGGACCACAAAGTTTAACATGGTGTTTTATATTGAAAAGAATCTTTAAGGAATTTTGCTAACTGCTGTAATTAAACCATAACCTCCATTATCTTAAGCAAAGTCTTGAACATTTCACTTCAGCAAGTGACGTTACTTCTAATGACTGAGACAGTTATGTCTAACATTTACAAAATAACTCCCACTTGCCATGTGACCCTCTTCTGAGAATTTTGCATGAGAACTTGTTCTGTTACAAAAGGAATGTGCATTTATCACAACTGAAAAGATGCAGTACATTCACTTACTGTTTACTTCTTGTGCATTTGTTAGCACGTTGTTATGTCAGTTCCCAACTGTGAAAAATAATATTCCTAAAAACAAGTATCAAAAAGGGGGCAAAAGTAACTCCTTTGCCTAACGCCCCTTGCCAGCTCCACCCTAGCTGGGTGTTGAAAATCAACACTCGTGTTGATTTTCAAAAGGCTTTCTAAGAAAAATATAAAAGTAGTACCAACTTGGAAATAATTTATGTGGATTGCATTCTTTAAAAAAAAATGTTACAGTTAAGAGTGAGAGTATGTATTCAGTGGCTTCCAGAATCTGCTCCTGTCATCTACTTAAATTTTAAATACTGATACTTAAATTATACTTGTACTCTTGTTTATTCGGTTTGTTCTCTAGTGGAAGTATCTGGGTTATGCTTTAGGAACTCTGTATATGTCAGCGGGAAAAGTTTCTACTTCTTTCTGTTAGCGTTATCTTAGTGTTATCTGGTTTCTTCAGAAACAGACGTACTATATGTTGCTCTTTTGCAAGTGCAAAACCTGCCAAGTTGAAACCACCCCATTTAATCAGCTTTGACTTGTGCGTTATTTAAAATTCAAAACCTGTGGGTTTCTTTTAGAACTTCCTCTGAGATAATTTTAATTTTCTGCATCTAGAAACAGAGTTAAGATTATTTGCTTCTCTCACTAGAAATACATTAACACAGTTGCTGGAACACTTTTCTCATCCTTATCTGCTCTACAAAAGATTGTTTCTGTCTTCATTGCAAGTTATGGTGTTAGCTCTGAGCTGTGGATGTAGAGGCACGGGTGATTTCCATTTCTGGAAAAGTGAACCGAAATACCACTGTAAACCCATTCTGAAAGTGTGCAGCATTTCATTCCCTTTGACAGCAATTACAGAAGAAATTTGTCCAGTCATCTAAAGTAAGGTTGTTTACTGTGTTTCATGAATTTGTCTGGGTGCATTTTCTGTTCTTCATTCTCCTTCCCCTCTCTGTCCCTAGATGACATAAGACTGTTACAGATACTTTGTTTACTGGGTGTGCTCATCACAAAGATGTTTTTATATAGCTCTGTAGGTCAAGGTCAACGTGAACTCAAATATTACTGCTTTACTTTTATTTATCTTTGGGTATAACTCCACAGATTAAAACACCACCCTCTACAATAGCGGTGTGCATTGTAATATATACCCTGAGTAAAAGAGCATAGCTGGTATAATCCCAAAACCTGATCAAGGGGCATTTAATTGTCTCTGCCTAAATTGTTCTTACCTCCTCCTGCTGTTCTGGTAAAGTGAGAATTTTTGTTTGTTTGTTTCTTGCCCAAAATGCAACAGTGTAACTGCTCTAGTGATTTTTTTGCATAATACTCCAGAAATAATCAGTTCTTTCTTCATTTACCAAATGGTTAAGCAATGTGAAGCACTTGCTCTGGGAACCAGGCAGTATTTTTAATGCGTTGCTAACCTCTGAACTACTAAAACAAGTCAGTGGGGCAGGCTTGTAGCATATGCAGGAAGACCGTAACTGCTGGGGATTGAAATGCTGTTGTTCCAGTCAACTAAATTAATTTCCTTTTACAGGAATGGGGTTTTAAAGTAGTGAATATTTTCTACCTAGTTGTTCTGTACTTTATACTGATGCATAAATATTTATGGCATATGTCTCTCTCTGACATCCTTATGATAAACCACTAAAAATAACACATTCTGAAGTGGATCTGTAAGCATTTATACGGTGATTTGTAGGGGCTTCTTTTTGTTCTTTGATACTAACACAAGCCAGCAAGTGGTTTAGAATCTGAATGAATTCCTGAAGGGTGCAGGCCTCTGTGGTTACAGATGGACACTGATAGAAGAACTGGGTATCTTAGGCCTCCTGTAACTGTGGCTCTGGAATTCATCCCCGCTGATGTGTAGGCAGAAACAGCACGTATGCAAAGTACAGATAAATGCCTTGCGCTGCTCATTCAAGGCTGCTTGTATAATTAAACAATGACTAATGCTTGCTGTGCAGTGGGAACTACTGTACACTTGTTCTGTCTCCTGGAAGAAAAAAAATTAAGAAATTGCTTGGGGTGATATCTGCCAGAAATCCCCTGGAATTTAGTGAAATTTCCTTACGGTTTGCGACTAGGATATCTGAATACCACTTGAGTTCCAGTTGTGCTGTTACTGGCTGTTGTGGCAGTGTTCTGACTTGCACTTATGTAGAAATACCTGGCGCCGTCTTCGAGCTTAAGAATTAAACTACAGGTATTCCCTTTCCTGGGCACTGTGTACTTTGCAGCAGTTTTTCTTTTATGTAAACACTGATCTACTTGAAGATACAAGGCTGAAGCAAGAAATGTTTTTACTCTTTCTTAGCACCAAAAGCAACAAAATTCCCTAGAAGGCTGCGTTAAACACTTCTGCACAATTTAGATCTACAGTTCATATGGGTGAAGCAAAAATTCTGAATCAAGTCCTCATTATAAAAGATGCTGGGCTGTTGCTTTCAGTAAAAGTTACAGTGCCATAGTAAGAATCACACACCCTGGATACCTTAATCCCCTCTCTTCTCAGTTTGTGTTTTGTAAAGTGAGGGATACTAGAACCGCTGTGGATATCAGGGGTGGTGTAAATATAAATACCCTGTCGTAGCTGAAATGCTGAAGGAGCCTGGTGAAGAGGACAGAGAGTCTTGAGTAACTAAGACTGGATGTTGGATACAAAGAGACACCAGTTAACTGCTTTGTGTACGGGGAGGTGGTTCTAAAGAAGGTGTAGATACTCTAACAATAGTAAAAGAAGCCATTTTTCCTAGGTTTAATCCATGTGCATCTTGTGATAATGCTTTCATGTGACTCTTCTGTTCTAGATGAGGCAAGCTGGATGTGTGGTTGTTAAATCTCAGGAGAGAGAAGGTTACAGCTAAGCAACTGAACAGAGTACATTTGTTGGAGTATCCATTGATCCAAGAGCTAAGGACTAGGAAGTCAACTTACTCTTTGTTAGCTGGGATCTTGTTCTTCCTGCTTTGTTAAATCCATGCATTAGAAAGGATGTAATAGATATGCAATTTATAGTGGTTTCTAGGTTTCAAATTAACGACACAGTGGATTACAGGTATCCAGTTGTAAAGCACTGTTAAAAAAGCCTTGAGGTTCCCTAAGGTGGGGGATTCCGGCATACATGAACTCCATTTCAAAGCAGGAATGTTCTAGCTACTGTGAAAGTCTTTTCATTTCTAACAACTTTGCTATAACTACTGTCACCTTACCATGCTTATGTGCTACTTCAGTGTCTTAACTGTGATTCCTGTCATTCTAGGTTGGATCCGGTATGCTGAGAGAGTACTCACCAATCTTGTGACCTCCCACATTTGCACTGCAAAGTCTCCACAGCAGATCATGGGCTCCCTGGTGAAGGGCTACTTTGCCAGGCAGCAGGTAAGTAATTCTGCCTTATTTTTACCTTTATACTCTTCCAAAAAGATGGGCTACTATGTTTTAATACGGAAGTGTAGATCTTGGTGTATTCTAAGCATCTTCCTGAATTTTGTCCTTCACGTGAAGAATAAATGCTGCTCTGCTGCCATACAAGTAAGCGTCCATGGTAAGAACAATGTACAAAGAACCTTATATTGTGAGCTGGTGGCAGTCCTTGTGCTCCCAGTGCAACATCGATTTAGGTATTAACGGATGAAGTTAAATCCAGAGTTGCTACAGAGATCCTTGTTACATACTGCCTGTGTAGTTCTGTAGAAGTCAAGACAGGAGTAGAGGAGAGCGCTGTAGAAATTCCTGGGTTATCCAGAATCAATAAAAAGCATTGTGTGCTAGAAACTAACCTTTTTATCTTCGCAATTTTCTATGTTGAAAAAGTTGCTGTTCTTTGTACATATCATACATTTAACTACATTCAGATTATATAGAAAAATATTGCTGTCTCCCATAAACAGAGAAATATTGATGGACTTGTGGCTGAAAGTGAGTGAGTGACAGAGCTAGAAAATAGAATTCAGACATCCTGACTTGCGCTCGCTTTCTAAGGCAGTAGAAAGCTACGAAAGTGATACGTCACGTAGTTTGAAGGAATAAGTAGAAGTTTCAGATGGAAGACTGACTTCAGATGTTGTTTGCTCATGCTTTTGACTTCTGGCAAACCATGTCATATGTGCTGCAGTCTTCAAATTTATTGCTACAGATTGATTTTGAATATTACCTGAATGGAACGTGTGGTGTTATTTATATCTGTGTCATCCTTCAAGCTGTCTTTTGCTCTTCATGGAGTTAACATGCGCTCTCTTCTCTGTTGTGCAGAACTTGTCTCCAGATAAAATTTTCCACGTAATTGTGGCGCCTTGTTATGACAAGAAACTGGAAGCCTTGCGGGAAGATTTCTACACTGCCTTGTATAATTCACAAGAAGTTGATTGTGTTCTAACATCAGGTTAAATCTTCTTTAAACTTAGTATTTGTAAAGATATACACGAATCTCCAATTTTTATGCCATGCTTTTTTTTTTTCCAAAGTCTGTTTTAATTGTACGGTGGACTTCTGCTTTACAAATAAGTACAGTTTTTTTTGTGCTACTGATAGCAGTGATACTGTATGTGGAAGGCAAAACCAAAAAAATTTCCTTTTAAGTTCATGTTCAGGATTCAGATACTTATTTTTGTTATCCCCTTAAGAAAAGTAAGAGCTATGCAAATCCATGTTACAAATCTTTGTCTTGCTTATGTATGGTCATATCTGTACTGGGATTATTACCACTGCATGACACCAGTGACTTTTTGTTGTGGCTCTTGTCTTTAGGCTTAATGTCCAAACAATATATCCTCCTTTTTCCCTGCAGAGTAGAAACTACTTCTTCACTTCTTCTAAACTTTACTCAACAGAAAGGCTAAATAGCATTATGCAAAGTTTGGAGCAAGCTGAAGGCCCTTTTCTTCAGGGCTCAATGTATCAGGCTTCTGAGTTATTGGAGGTAACTGACTCCAAGAAGTGGAGGTTGTGGCTCTAAGCACGTGGAGGTGTTGGGATGTCGATCTCTTAAACGCATAGCACATGCATTTTGCTTTGTGTTGTAAGTAAAATGTCCTATGTTTTTCTACAGGTGAAATTGTGCAAATAATGGAACAGAAAAACGTGTCTATGAAAGATGTGACTGAAGTAGCTGTGGATAGTTTGTAAGTAGCTTTGTTGTGGATTGCTTCCTTATTTTGATGACAACTGACAAAACCTTTGTGTGTTCAACATAAATGTAAAACTTCAAAGAATGTTTTTTCTTGCTAAAACAAAAAAGCCAGCATCAAAGCCTGAATATATTAAAGCCTCATCCTTTCAAAAACTTTTAAAAACTGTTTTTAAAATTCGATTTTTGAAGATTTGTTTAGCTCTTCGTTTATATTGCAGTGCTGTAATACTAGATTTGACTATATCAAGTTCGTGACTTGCTAGTTAAGTGTGACTGAGGGTGTTGACTTCATTCAGTGCTCTCCATTCCTTGAGCTAACAGTCTCGTCTGCCCCCTTCCAGCTGTCTGGCCTCACCAGGATGCTGGGCTGCCTCATGGGCTGGCCATCTGTTCTGTGCTTCCCTTTCAATCAGAGTAGCACTTTGACAGTAAATTTCCACTTTCCCATAGTATGTTCATGGAGGATTGTTTGAAATAGCACCCTTTCAGGACAATGGTAACTCAGTTTTATCCTAAACAGGGCAACTCACTTTTTTCAAGATCAGATAAAGTTGAAACATGCTTTAAGGTGAAGTGTAGTAGATGAAAATAACAAAAGATTTGAAGAGAGTTTTTTTTATGGGTATGACTAGCTCTGAAAGCAGCATGAATGTTGTTTTATTCCTCAGGCTTAGCTACAAAGGCTGGTTTCAGTGCTCAGTGATCTTTGTTCAAGTGTGACAAATGTTACTTGGTATCTTTCCAGAGTGGTGGTGGTAGAGCAATAAACGTGCTTTCTTGCACAGAATGGAAAGCTTTGGAAATTAAAAGTAAAAAAATAAAAATAAAAAAAATCCTTGCAGTTAGTATCCTGCTTAGATCTAGTCTAGACTGGTAAAATGAAGTTGTACAGTGGTAACAGTTTCAGGGCCGTGGTTGTAGGATAGCTCTGATTACTTCTAGTAGAAGCTGCTACACAGAATAAGAATTAGATAAGTACAGTTTTTACAGACGTAATCACATAGAGGTAATCATTTCTTTCATAATCAACATGTCCAATAAAAGAGCAAACTCTTAACCAGAATATGCCCGTATTACTGCATCCGTGTATGTTGGGGAATAATGTTTGTTTTAAAAATGACTAATCTGATGATCCTGTTTAAAGCTGTGAAACCTGATCGCATTTTGCTCTTCTTGGGTCTTAAAAGCAGATTTCTGCAGAGAAATGTACATAAATAGAACTCTTCTTCTTTAAAACAAGTTCTAGCACAGCACCAATTTGTGGTAAAGTACTTGGTATTAAAAAACTATTGTGAACAAAGTAACTTGGTGCAGTTTTCAACTTGCTTTTGTATCTGGTGAATGCTAACAAAGAGGATTTGGCTAAAATTAGGAGACCACATCACATAGCAAAATGACCCAAGGTTATCAAATTGAAGTTGGAGTACTTCAATAAATGTAATGGCATGGCATAGAGGGGAAAACTACATATATAAACTTAGCTCTTTAGTGATGTAATTCTGACAGAAGTATTTTTAACTTCCACTTTTTTTAGTAAGGTTTTTGTTGGGGTAATTTCCCCTTTGTTTTCCTGCTTGGATGCTATGTTTGGACAGCTCAAGCAAGAGGGAGCACTGTATAGACCTCAGGAAAGGGAGGAAGGCAAATTAAATTATAACTGGAGAGGCTTTTGCATGTAAGAGCAAAGGATGTAATCTGTCCATTCATTAATCTGAAGAACAACATTCCTTCCTGAAACTAGCATTGTCACACAGCCCTATAGATTTTTCCATTTCCAAGAAGGAACATGAGCCTGGAGAGGCGCAGTCTTTGGCTGTTGCCAGCGTGCATCCCAATACAGTTTATGCTACAGTCAGTTGTGCTCATCAGTGCTTTGTTTTCACCTGGGGAACAGAGGGATGCTATGTCCATTAGGTATGATGTTAGTAATTTTTTTTGCTCACTGTAGTGTGGCACTTACCTTAAAGCTGCAGTGCTCTAGCGTGGTGGCAACTGCACTGATTGTGAGCTATTTTAATGGCATAATGCTAGACTGACAAACAGCTCTGCAGGAGCAGACAAATTATCAGAAAGGCTTGTAACTTCTGAAGTACTCTTATGTTCTCCTAGGCTAAGAATTCTTTGTGTCAAAGTTGATAAAATATTTTTGTGCTTACTTTTTGGCTGTGATCTTTTTTCCCCAAAAATGTCTTCTGAGCAATGGATAGCTGTTAACTAAGTCTTTAGACTGCCAAATGTGATTCCTGTAAATTACTGGTTTTGAAGGTTTTTGAACATGGAGAGCCCTGCATCCTCTTACTGTTCTTCTTTTATTTTTCCCAACATCGTAGTGCTGTCCTTAAAGGGTTGAATTAAAAAATAATAATAATAATAATAATAAAAAAGCGACTATGGTTTCACTGCTTTGAAACCTTTTGGGGGGGGATGGAGAGAAGGAAAAAATATACTTGCTTGAAGTGAAGGAATGAAATTTAGGAGTTGACCTTTCTGTTGTTTACTAAGGTTTGGTGAAATAAAGGAGGGAGACGTAGTAAGGCATGATGGGAAGAGATCTGATGGTTACCTGGAGCACATTTTCAAACATGCTGCAAAGGAGCTTTTTGACATGGATGTCAAAGAAATCACCTACAAAGCATTAAAGTAAGTCAGTTTTGTATCTCTGTTATGTAGGATGGACTGGTTAGCACTACAGTGAACCCTGACAGAGTTATTACTAACCTGGGTCTTTCACTGATAGGCAGTTATATATTATGGATAAGTAAATCTGTTGCTTTAAAATAGCTCCTGCTAGCTTTCATTCTATTAATAACTTACTTGCCCTGAGAAATTAAGTATAGTACTATCCTGAAAATCTCACTCCACCTTCCATTTTACTCAAGATTTCTGTTACATGTTAAGCATCTGAATACAAACTGACACAGCTGGATCACCCCTTTGCAGGGATTTAAAACCTTATCTGTGTATCTTCACAGGAACAAGGACTTTCAGGAAGTTACCCTTGAAAAGGATGGTGAGACGGTGTTGCGTTTCGCAGCAGCTTATGGCTTTAGAAATATTCAAAACATGGTTCTGAAGTTGAAAAAAGGAAAGTTTTTATACCACTTCGTAGAAGTCCTTGCCTGCCCAGGAGGTAAGAATGTTAGTGGATCCAAAGTCATTCTGCAGACAAACCTTGAATCTCAAAGGAAGGTTGTCTTACAGGCAGGCACTATGTTTCATTCCTTCTTAATTCTCTTCTTAATAATCTAAAATGCTTAATATTTAGTGACTGGTCTAGAACACCAATTACACATGTACAGGATTAGCTCAGAAATTGATTGGATTTTCTAAAATTAACCACAACGTTATTTGCTCTCTTATGACCTATAAATAAATGACAGCATGACTCCTATGATTATTTCAAACCTCAGAGGAAGTGCTCTGAAATGGTAGTTGTCAAGGGCAAGAAAAGACAAGGAACATAATTAAGATCATAAAACCACAGAGAAGGCCGAGAAAGATTGTTGATTAGAAACTTCACTTACATAAAGATGTTGATACTGGAATCACTTCAGGGAAATACAAATTTGAACAGAATGGGGGAGGTTAGTTTTTGTAAAGAAACAACTTTTTTTTTTCATACTGTCTACAGGAAGTTTCCAAATTTCTCTTTGTATCAAATCTTCATCACTACGTCTCTTTTTTTTTTTTTTTAAGGGTGCCTAAATGGAAAAGGCCAGGCACAAACTGAAGATGGGAAGCCAGATAAAGCACTGCTTAACCAGATGGAAGAAGTGTATGCTGCAATACCCGTTAGACTTCCAGAAACCAACGTGTACGTACAAAAGATGTACCAGGACTGGCTAGAAGGCATGGACTCCAGGAAGGTCCAGGAAACTTTGCACACCAAATACAGTGCAGTAAATCAAACGGCAAGCGGTCTGGATATCAAGTGGTAACCAATCAAACTTTGAAAGGATTTGCTTAGGTTAGTTACTGATTCAGCACTGGAAACATTCTATGCAATCGCAGATGCTATGCACTAGCCGAGTGTATGAATGAGACGCTTTCCTAGTTGTGGATTCTTAGTTGTGAAGAACCATTGCTTTTTAAAAACAAAAAGAGAAGTCTCCAAAAGCCCTGGTTCCTGCCATTGTCTGTTAACTCTTACTGTATGTTCTCTCCTGTGTATAATGAACTTCTTCATTCAAAAATGTGATCTTGAAAGGTACGTAAGCACTTTCTGCCAGGTGCAGGGAGTGTGATTCCTGATTAAGCTACTCCAGATTGAGGGTTCCCTTCACTTCACAACATGGGATTTCCCAAGAAGGCAAGATCATCTCACTCCTACTCCTAGGTGTGCAATCCCTTTCATCATGGGAGAACAGTCATCGGGAATTTTAATATTACTGCAGTTGTTATTATAGTAACTTGGGATTTACTTGCTTTGTTAATGAAAACACCACCAACAAACAACCCATAAAACAACAACAACAAAAACTTTGACAAGTGTGTATATGCAGAAGCGTAATGAATTTATGTATGCCTTCTATCAATATTTCAACAAACGTTATTCAGTTCCAAACTAGAATCACCATTCTTTACTGATGTAACATTGTGTAAGGAACAAGACACTTCACATAAACTGAATCTGGGAAACTAATGTTAAATGGTTACAATGCAAGCCTTCATTAAAAATAGTTACAAATAGTTGGTTGATTGGTACAAAAAGAGAACTTTTCTTTCCTCTTAAGTTTTCCCATAAACTTGCAGCTACGAAGACTGCTGCTGCTTACGCTGGCTTCTTTATGCAAGTGAAACATGCACATGCACTGTCATGTGAGCATGTGCGTAGTACAACTTTGTTAGATTTGCTGAGCCAGACTCACAGCACTTCTATTTTCGTGTTTCGGTACACAGAATACCAGATTGTTCTTTTTCACTTATCTCCATGTTGACAGACTTCTGTAAAAATAACTTCATGGAGTGCCTCTGAAAAACTACTTAGCAATGCTTGTGAGCTCAAGTTATCATACATTGGCATCATTAATTGTGGTGTCCCTGTTTTTTTTTAGGTATGCTATAGAGGTTTAATTTAAGAAACATCTTAAAGTGGTATTTGCATGCAAGCATTTTTGCGCCTTCATGAGTTGTCAGAGAGGGTAGTAGAAGAATGTGATGGACAAAAAAAAGAAACTATTGCCAAATGTCTTCAGATTTTCATAGTAGCGTTGTATTCTTGATTAATGGCCTTTTTGAAGCTAGCACAGTTTCAGATTGTTTTCCATTCTGAAAGTGTGGATGGGCTTCATTAGTCATTTCAAGAAGTGTTTGAATGCATCTTCTTGTAAATTTCCTAGTATTGCAACTGCTTGTGTGCGTTAAGTTCTAATACTGCAAAAACCTGTCTCTGTTTGAAATCAGCATTTAACTTGAACGCAGTGGATGATGGGATGAAGACATTAGTAAAGGCAACACGAGTGCTTACACTGGCTAAACATCAGAGGCTCAAGAATAGAGGGAGAGACTTAAATATGTTACCGTGATGACAAGAGATAGCTGAATGTGAAGCTGTTAATAGAATTGCAGCCTTTAATTGGACTTCAGACTAAATAAAATATTTCGCTTTGAGGGACTTGTTTTCATCAAGTGCACATGAATTCAATTACTGTGCTACCTGAATGCACACAATGAGATTATACCCATAAATTAGCCTTTGTAAGTTGTTCCTTGTTTTAATAAAAACATTATACTTACGTGGTGCAATATCAGAACATCTACAGAAATCTACCTCTGTACAGGAAGGGAGTCCAGAAATCATGGGAAGATCTATGTACAGCTAAAACTTTATTAAATGTTGAATACAGATGGTGGTGTTGCATGAAACTTCTGAACAGACTACTTTTAGAGGCAACACCTATCCCCTTTGATCTCATTTTGTTTCTGTCATGATTTCCTCCAAAAACTTCAACAGAAGTACCTTGTAATAAAGTGGTCTTGTTCTGTTTGTATAGGCATATGTTTCTTTGTATATATGGTTTATAGCTTGATGGCATGTTTAAATTATATTGCTTCTGTTCTTTGTATAGTGTGCTTATTTTTTATGTGCATATACTGGACAAAATGGTACGATAAAATTGTTGCTTTTCTGATGAAATCTTCATTAAACTTCAAAAGAGCTGCCTTCCTATTCTGAAGGGATACCCTTGAACTGTTTGTACAACTTGAAAAATAGGTGGTACTGCTGTACGTGTTTTCTTCTGCCATTGTGCTTGCCTGTTGCACTGAAGAGCCTTGCTTCCCCTACCGGTGGAAGACCCTAGGGATGGGATTATAGGTGACAAGTCTGTCCCCAATATACTATGCTGTGCTCCCACTGCAAGGGAAGTAGGTGGCTCGGTGCATAAAAATTTGAACTTTCTCAGTTGAGTCCACCATTTCCTCCATCTGCATAGTGATGTAACCTACTGAGATAGCAATGTATAAATCTAGTAGAATATTTGTCTGCCCCGATATTATTTTAGAGATGACAAAGGCATTAACTGAACAGCTTCTAGTGGCTAGGTGGAATGTATGTATTATAACTAATGACTTAGTGTCTGATACTTGTCCAATTTTTTTGGTCAGCTTTTGTTTTATAAGAATTTTGGAGTAAAACTGATTTTATGTTTTTTACCTTTTCTTTAAAGTGCCAGTTTAAAACAAAACAAAAATTCTTAACTGTAATTAGTCCTTCCCCTTCCCTCTTCTTTCACTGAAATTTTTGCAGCTTATTGCAGATTATCTATAGTGTAATACTTGCCGAAGATTTGATTCTGGCTTTCAAATTTACATTTGGCAAGTCTGTCATTGTTGACAATGTGTTTCTAGCCATGCTTCCTGAAACTACAGCGCCATTTAGTTTTCTGATGCAGTTTTTGGCAACTAATAATTTTCATTGCTGCTGTGTTTTCAGCAATGGGACAAGTTCCTTGTGTGGTGACAGCCATTGTGCTTTACTTTGCGGTTGAATGTTGTGCTGAGACAATGTCTCTAGATGATTTTTAGAAAAAGACTAAATTGAAGGCATTGGGGGAGAGTAACTGGAAATTTTAATTTGGAAATTGTCCCGAGGTATTACTGACAAGCATATCAAATGTTGGATACCTTGGGTTATATAGCATTTTGTTCTGTGACTGCTACAACAGGGGATACACATTGTAAAGTAACTTTGCTATGCCTTTTCCAGTAAGTTTGCCTCAGCCACAGAACCTTGTATTTGTTTGTCCACTGCAGTTAAAGAAGATGGACAGATAGGAGCTATACTACCACTTAGAATATTGCATATATCGATACGTAGCAGTCTCAACTGGATTATATTTGGATAATGTTCAGTTACCTAAATTTTGGTGCTTTGTGTTCAAATGGAGCATGACCATGAATTGTCCTAATAAATATTGATACTGAATCATGTCCTGATTCCGTCTCATTACATCTAAAAGTTTGACTCAACTTTCAGTATGCTTTGTTCCAACATAGGTGCTTGTTCAGTGAATTTACATGAAAACATAGTAAGTCTGTAACAATAAGACTGCATTGGCTATTTAGGAGCATTCTGGACTACAGTGACACTTCAAACTGCTTTAAAGGGAACAAGTTTCTGGGTAGGAGGACATGGTAACACATTCTCCGTGATTCTAAAATAATCCATTGAATTGTTGAAGGTACGGAAGCATTTAGTGGCTTTAAAGTGTTCTCTTATCTGGGAAGAAGGATGTTGCTGGTAAAGCCAATCAATCCATGTGGTTGAGTGGTTATCCTGAGGTTTACTATATGCAGTTAAAATGCAAAACAACGGGTGGCAAGGAGCAGTAAAGATACTTCTCCTGTGATAGCAGACTGCGGCCCCAGGCAGCCTGTCCCAGTGCCCGAGCACCTCTGGGCACAGAACCTTCCCCTAACCCCAAGCCTGACCCTCTCCTCTCCCAGCTCCATGCCGTTCCCTGGGGTCCTGTCGCTGTCCCCAGAGAGCAGAGCTCAGCGCCTGCCGCTCTGCTCCCCTTGTGAAGGAGCTGCAGACTGCCATGAGGCCTCCCCTCGGCCTCCTCTGCTCTGGGCTGAACAAGTGTACCGCAGCCTCCCCTCAGCCCCTTCCCCATCTTTGTGGCCCTCCTTTGGACGCTCCCCAGTAGTTTGATGTCCTTTTTGTGCTGTGCTGCCCCAAACCACAGAGCGGAGCGGGATGATCACCTCCCTCGCCCAGCCAGCAGTGCCAGGCCTGGTGCGTGCCAGGGCACACTGCGGGCTCATCTGTCGACTTACCATTATTTAACATCTGTGAAATCATTAAGTTTAAGAAAGTTAGGAACAGCATAGTAATGTACATCAATGAAACCCCTTGGCTTTTGGCTAATTGGGTTTCTCCCCCACTCTGATCTGTATCCCGCTGCCCTGTGCTTGGACATTACCGCTTGT